>NW_020955667.1:312469-410877 GCF_003031625.1 Empidonax traillii | reverse complement strand
GGGGGGGGGGTGGAGGGAGCAAAGACGAAAACAGTGGTGCCAATTTGTCTGCCCAGACTCTGATTATGGGAGGTGGTGTTTTTTTTTTCCTTTCCTGCAGGGGAGAGAAGCTGGTGGGACGCTTTTTCTCTCCGGGGTTAGGGATATCTGATACCCAGCCCGAGAGCAGTCCAGCAGACTGAACTTTCATCTCCAGCAGTGAGGGATTTAAAATGAAAAACCCAACCAAACCTTGTGGATAAACTTCTTAGTTAAATTTGCAGGAGATCTTGGAGTTTCTGCTGGGAAAAAATTAGGGCCACTTGAATGTCTGATTGTAAGGAGCAGAGTGTGTGCTCGGAGGAGGGGAGAGAGAGAGGAGATCACTTGGAGGAACAGAGGTGGTTTCAATACATCTATTTATTTATTTGCGTGCCCTGGGCCCTGCCCTCCTCCCTCCTATCCTGCTATCCAGTGACCCTCGGTGCTGATTAAAGTTCCCGGGTGACCTCTGAGTGCTTTTGTTACCCTGCCTGGTAATAAAACCCCGGTTAAACGGCTGGCTTATCCAAACCCGCGGCTCCTTACGCAGCCGGCTCTGGAGCCAGCTCCAGTCTGAGCCCTTGGGAACATGCGGCTTAGCCCTCATTTAGCGTGGCCTGCCCGGGGCAGGGGGGGAGCGGGTGGAGTTCCTGGTGGCCGTCTCGGTGCCACCAGGTAGCCGCTCTAGGCAGCCTGACAGGGGCACAGGCTGGTTTCTCAGCGGGCAGGCAGCTCCCCTGAAATCCTGCGAGGTGATGGAGCAGCTCAGAGCAGTGAAGACAAGCACCGTCCGCCTGCAGGACTGTGCCCTGTCACCCCGTGCTCGCGTGGCTCGTGGCCACTGGCACAAAGCCGTGGGGAGGAGGCGTTTTTGCTCCTTGCACCTCAGACGTGCTGCCCATCCTCGGAGCCAGGGGCAGAGCTAATGGCCACGAGGCATCCCTGGCAAGGGCAAAACCAGGGAAGGGAAGGGGAAAGCTGAGCTCTAGTTCAGATTCACAGACCATCTAGGCTGAAGATTAGGATAGCCCCTTCTTCACAGCCCCTCTTCCACTTGGCAGAAAGCTCACGGACAAGGAAAATAGGAAACTTGTTCCTGCCATTGGCAGCTGGTGAACGTGCTTGTCATCTCTGTTGAAAGCTAGGTGGCAACTGCTGAAATCTAAAAACTGGGACTTGTACAGACAAACTGATGAACAAATTTCCACTCCCCCAACCCTCTCCCCCGCTTGTGTTTTATAACTGACAAGGCAAAGGAAGGGCTCCAGCCCTGACTGGGTGGGGGGAGGTTTGGGCAAGGCAGATAGGGAAAGGTAGGAGTCCTGCTGGTGAAAACTCCAACCCAGGTACTGCACAGACTGCCCAGCTGCCCCTACCCTGAAAATCAAACCTCTGAGATTTCGGGGTACTCCCAGGGGTCATCCAGATGGGACTTTGCAGAAATACCATTCAGGAGGAGTTGTGGCTGCCTTTGGCCCAGCACTCCCTCCCCAGCCCTTAGCTGAGCACGTCACCAAGCCTCAACTGGCGTCAGTTCCCAGTGGATGGCTCTGTTGCTGCGAGGCAGCTTTATCCCCACCTTGAGTAGCTCATACCTTTCCATCCTTCCTCACCCACACATGGCCAGAGGAGGTGGCAAACAGAACCCCTCAGCTGGTATCCTGGGGCACCTCCCTCATTAAACCTGGCACACATCAAAAAAGCAGTGCAAGCGCGTGGCTTTGCCCCACCATTCACGTGGGCTGGGGCAAAGTTGGGCATGTGTGCAACCAGCCTCAGGTTCTAAATCTTGCACAGTGAATTCTGCAGTACTCCTAAATAAGTTCCCGAAGTCTAGTATTTCTCACCTCCATGAACCAGTAACAAGCCACCTTGCTCTGGCTGGAGATGTGATAGCACTTCCAGGAATGACTGTGTGTGATGTTAACTCAGCCCCTGGTTCAAAATATTATGCAGTGGAATAATAAATCTCAGTACTAAATTGCTGCCCCATTTAAGCTTTGATTAGACTCTGATGGTCTGTTCACCCTGGAGCTGCTGGTATTAATCTGCATGCTAAACCCTAATTATAAACTGCTCGTGGCATTTCCAGATGATATCAAGATGTTTGGCATTAAAAGAAACCCTGATGTTGAGTTTACAGCCTGCAGTGACTGTGGACTACCTGATCCCCACAGATGTAATAAAGCACCTCTAGTGGGGAAGAAAGAAGAGAGAGAGATTTGGGCCAAGTGTGTAGCAGGAGTTTGGGGGGGGAGGTTTGGCTCCAGACCCGAATTTGGGCACACCCACCCGTGTAAGGTCATCCACCTTCATGCACGCTCGTGTTCCTGCAGGTGCTCTCTGTCTCCAGCTCCATGGAATTCTTATCCAGCCCTGACTGGAGCAAGTGCAGAAGGGCTTGGAACCAGACATTAAAGGGAACCAGCATGATAAAATAACTGGAGCAGAACTTTTTGGGGTATAAGAATTCTGATTTGGCTCCCCAGCACCTGGGCATCAGCACCAGAGTCCAGCAGTGGGGATAGCACTGGACAGGACAATGTGGATGCACCCATCTAAACTGCTCACATCTATCCAGGGCCTCAAAAGAGCAGTGTAGGAGGGTGCCCAGCATGTCATAGAACACCTGAGCACCTGGCATGGAGCAGGAATAAATGATTTGTGCATTTTGGTCAGGTTTCCTAAAGGCTCAAGCTTGTGCAGGGGTTCTGGCTGTCAGCTCCTGTTCCTCACTGCCCTCCTGCATTTATTTCTTTGAAATTGCTAGGATGAAACAAATTTGGCAGATCAGAAAAAAGGCTCTAAGACTTTACATGCTGACAAGTTTCATGAAAATAAGGTAGGGACGAGAGAGGCCCAAAGTAATTTTCCTCACTGAGCAAAATGCTTCACCCGAGTGCCATGATATGATTAGACAGCTGAGGACCCACACCTGGGTGTCACAGGTTCTTCTGCCTGGTTTCTTTTGTTTAAACTCCCAGGGAAGAGAAGATATTTAGGGCAGCTGAAAGAAGAAGGTAATTATGCTGGGAAAGGCACGTGACATGGTGGTCAGTGCAGGAGAGCTGAATGCAGGAGCAGAGCAGGTGAAGGCTTGGCTTGGTGCTTGGTGCCTTCCTGATCCCACTAATGCCAACCACACGGAGTGGGAGCTGCCCTGAGGATGTTCCTGCTGCTCATCTGCCCTGAGTGCTTCTTGTTGGCTACAGGGATCCTGGGAAGCTTGTCAGGTCCTGTTTGTTGCACCTGAAAACTGTCACCAAGACTGTGGTTCTCTAAAGTTCGGGGACTCTGTGAAGGTGAGGGGGATGTTTCTGAGGGCTTATGACATACTGGGGCAGCCCATGTATTGGAGCTGGGAACCACAGGAGCTGCCAGTGCTGGGTTTCTTGGGAAATGTTAAGAACCAAAGAAAATAGCCAAGTTAGGGACTTTCTCACTGACGCTGCAAGGCTGAGCTTGTAATTTCCTGTGAGAAAAAGCAAAACTTACTGGTCATCAGCAGAGGTGCAGATCTTTGGTTTTCCCCTTCTTGATATGCAATTAGGGAGAGTTTGTGGTTTCTGCCTCACCTTCCCTGAGTGTCAGACATGGTCAGAGCCCAGGGGATGGGTTTTGAGGCAGGGCTCCAGCTGGTGAGTCTCACTGATATCCTTCAAAATATTAACGATTTCTGGGAGCAGCAAGGGCCAAACTTGGTCTGGCTGCTGTCTGTGGTGTGAGGCTTGGCCTTTCAGCTGTGGATGCTTCACCTGGCAGATTTCTGGCTGTTTCAGGACCCTTGGGATTTCTCCTGTTCTCCCCCTGGCAGAAGAGGCTCAGAGGTTCCTGCCTTGCTGGGAGTGTGAGTGGGAGGCAACCATTTGCTGGACAGCTGGGAAGGGGAGGAATGGGGCTGGAAGCAGCTGCCAGGCAGGTGCACACTGGAGAGGAAAGGTGGGATGGGAGGATGGTGGGGAAGGGGAGCTACCTTGACACCAGACCAGTGGGGAGGTGAGAAATGTCTGACCAACTACTTGAGGGCCTGTGGGATGTTGAAATGGCATGTGCCTTTGCTGTCACGGGCTATCTGTGGCATGGGAGTCCCTGCCAGCCTCAGGGTCATGAGAACTGGGCTATCCCATGACCTCTGCTTTGGGTCTGATGCTGGGGACAAGTTGCCTTTGTACCAGTTTCCCCATCTGAAAAACAGAAGTGTGTTGAGATCCTTGGGTTACAGCAGACCACAGTGTGGCTCATTCCTGCTTTATGATTATTCATTCTGCAGGGACTCCTGGAGGCCCCAGAGGGAGCACATGGGCTGGCTGCTGTACAGGGAGAAACTGATGCATCTGAGACGGGTGACAAGTGTCCCATCCTCATCTGCCTTTCCTGATGGAGGGGGAGAAACTGAACACCAGAAGGCAGTGCCCTTGAGCATTCAGGTAAGGTGATAATATCTGTCTGTACTCTGGCCTGAAGTTTTTGACAACTTTGAAGCAAGCTAAAGGAAATTGCTAATGAAGGCATCTTCTGTGCTTGTGCTATTAAGATGGTCCTACTTGTGTTTTAGTGGCAGACTGAGATGTGCAGCTCTGTAGGGCCCTGGGACCCCTTGACTTACTCACCTCACCCCCTCTGTCTCCTCATCTTTCTGTTTATATTTTGTTTATGAACCTTGAGGACCACTTAATTCACATGAGAAAAAAGCAATGGACCAATTATGCACCTGCCCACACCTGTCAGAGCCCAGGAGGTTCCTGCCACACTCATTTCCACGTTGCTGGTGTGCCTTGGCACAGGGCCTGTCTGGTCACAACAAGCTGAAAGATGTGTGGGCAGCACCCAGGACGCGCTTCAGGGTGAAGCCACAGTAGCTGGTCTTGCAGCTGGGCCCCTTTATTGCCCTGCAGGTGAGACTCCCCCTCTGCAGCAGATGCACACACAGTGATGTGCTCACCCTCAGCACCAACGTGCCTCTCCACCCACCATTCCAGGCTGCCTGCTGGTACTGGGCTGCATTCCCAAAGGCAAGGCTGGAAGGGAGGGTTGTCTGAAGGATGCCCTTAGATATGAGGAGTTCTTATCAGGGATGTCGGTGAGGATAGTGGTGAAGGTGACACAGAGATCTCTTGCTCTGGTTTCTGTGGCTTCTGCTGTCACCCCCGTGGCAGAGGTTGTCTGGGGTAAGAGCAGACCCTGCTGCCTGTGGAAAGGGATGTTTGTGGCTGGGGCTCTGCAGCACCCACTGAAATCAGCCAGGTCAGTTTTAACATCCATTTGAGGCAGATCAGGGGAAAAGAAGGTAAAAGCCAGCTGACCAAGAAGGTGGCAGCCAAGTATCTGGGAGACAGAAAGGGGCATTTCGTGCTCTGGGCAGCCCACAGGGGTGAGTACAGGTAACACCCACCCTGCCTTGCCTAAAGCTGGAGTCCCTGAAAGCCAGGGCACAAGATGCCAGCACACTGAAGCCCATCAGATACAGCTTCACAGACCTGTGTGAAGACACAGCTCCTTCCCCACCCAACAAGTGGACACATCACAGGACATCACGCACAAATGCTCCCTCGGATGCAGAAAAAGGGCCACACCAGTGTGCAATAAGGCACACGTACAGCAAGGCACTCACTGCTGCTTACATAGATGCACACACAGCATTTTGGGTGTATTTAGACCCACACAGTTCTGTTCACTCACACAACCTTGCCCCAGTGCTTTTCCTGGCCTTTCCACGTGGTGCCCACCAGCTTTGTTCACCCCCCAGGCGGGGGACAGCAGAGCCCTGCCATGCTCGTTTGGATCTTGGAGACTGCAAAGGGTAAACTGGGACCAGAGGGGGGGCCTGAAAGCAAACTAATGATGAAAATGTCTCCTCCATGCCTGTGCCTTAATTAAATGCATGGAGAGGCTCAGGGAAGCACATCTGTTTTCAATCTGGAGCCCTTTGATGGCATCAAATGTTCTTTCCCCAGATCAGGGGGGATGGAAATTCTGGGCTGGCTGTGGCAGCTCGGAGCCCAGGCTCCAGCCACCGGGAAGCAGCGGCCTTTCCTGGCCGGCAGGACCCTGCCCCTCTTTGCTGCCAGCCCTGCTGCCCTGGGGCTCTTCTGCAGTTAGGCTCGGGGGTACCTCCCCCACCTCTACCTGTGCTTGGCCACGGGGGCCGGCCAGGCCAGGCCAGGCTGCTGGGACCTCTTTGCTTGCTGGCCTGAGGAGCTCCGAGTGAATCCTCTTTTCCTTTTCGCTGTTTCTCTTTTTGGCCTTTTTTTCTTTTTTTTTAACCCTTCTGCTCTCTTCATTTTGCTCTCCTTTTGGTCTGTTTCTCTTAGCTCTCTGTCGCACTTTTCCTTCCTCTATTGCTACTTTTTCCTCTTCCTTTCCTCTCCTCTCTCCTGTTCACACTTTCTCTTCCAGTTACCCTTGGTCACCTTTTCATCTGCATTTCTCATTTTCGCTATTTCCCTCCTCCCGGGAGCCTCCTCAGGGGCGCGTCCACCCTCCCCTCCAGGTGCGGCTCCGGCTGACAAGAGGGAGAGCCCTCACACCCCCCTGCGCGCCCCCCTCGCCCCTACCCGGGGGGCTCCCCCAGCCGCCCCCCACGAGGAGCTGCCGAGCGCGGCGGGGCCGCCGCTGCCACCCCCGTCCCGGTGCCACGTCCCGGCGGGGCCCCGCGGGTGCCCGGAGCGGAGCCGCCCCCGCCGTTTGAAGTGCGGGGCGGAGGGGAGGGGAGGGCAGCGCAGGGGCGGAGGGAGCGGAGCCGCCGGCAGCGGGGGCGGAGGGACGGGGCGCACCCGCCCCAGCGGCCCCACAGCCACCCTGCGCCTCCCGGCCGGCGGCAGCTCCCCGCGCCGCCGCCCCGGCGCCCCGAGCCGGCCGCCGCCTCTCCCCTCCGGCATGTTTTAAGCCCGGCCCTGCCCGCTCCCCTTCGGGCTTCCCTATCCGCCGCCGTCGGGTGCCGTCCCGTTCCCCCCGCTCCGGTCCGTGCGCATCCCCCTCGGAGGGCCGGCGGCTGGGGGGGCGCGGGGGCGGTGGGCGCCCGCGGGGGGCGAGGGCAGAAAAGCCCCGCTCGGCACCATGGCGTCCAGCTATGCCCACGCCATGGAGAGGCAGGCCCTGCTGCCCGCCCGCCTCGACGGCCCCGCCGGCCTGGACAATTTACAAGCCAAGAAGAACTTCTCCGTGAGTCACCTGCTGGACCTGGAGGAGGCGGGCGACATGGTGGCCGCCCAGGCGGAGGAGGGCGGCGGCGAGCCCGGCCGGAGCTTGTTGGAGTCCCCCGGGCTGACCAGCGGCAGCGACACCCCGCAGCAGGACAGTAAGTGCGGGGTCACCCCCTCTTTCCATCTCCCCCCGGGGCGAGGGGTCGGGGGAGCCGCTGCGGCCGGTGACGGTCCCGGTCCCGAGGGGGCTCCCGCGGGGAAGCGGCCGGAGGAGCCGCCGGCCAGTGCCTTGGACCGGTTCCTCCGGCTCCCCGAGTCGCCTTCCCAGGCGTGCAGGGAGCCCTCGGCGGGGCCGGCACCGGTCGGCTGCAAAACCGCTTGTTTTCCCCCAGCCGCGTCCCGGGAAAGGGGCGATGTGCCCTTCGCCGCCGCGCTCGTCGCGTCCTGTGCTGCTGCTCCCGCGCCCTCGGGAACTGGAGAACATCGCGGGGAGCCGAGGCGGGCAGGATTGGACTCTCGGGTGCAGCCCCCTCGCCCGTTCCTTGCCGGGGTGGTCAGAGAACGGGGCTTGGCTGGACGGGACGAGGCAGGGTGGGCGGCTGAGCCGCCCTCCATCCATCCAACCGTATATCCCATCCATCCGCCCGGCCCGTCGGAGCGGTGACTGGCGCCGTGGTTTGCGGGACACCGGGAGGCTTCTTGGGGATTGGGATGGAGTCCGAACGATTGTCCGACGCCCTGCCCGGAGCATCGCGGCTCGTAAACCGCCCGAATGGAGCCGCCAATTGCCTCCCCGCCAAGCCCCGGTTCTCCCCGATCCAGGCCCGGCGGGCAGGGCAGGGCAGAGTAGCCGACCTTGCCTCTGAACTGCCCGGCCCGGGTCCGAGCTTGGGAACTCAAGTACCTGTGAACCGGCAGCCCAGCGGCTGCGGGACAGCGGGATGGGCTCAGGCTTGCGGGGCATTTTCCAAGCGCCGCGCGTTTTCCAAGGGCAGCGCTGTCAGAAAGGGAAAAGGGATTGTGCAGGGCCGGTAACTCCCCTTACTCTTCCTCTGCTTTCTGTTAAAAAAGATTGCATCCCCGGCCACGGGGACTGGCCGCGTTTTCGGTGGAGGTGCGGGCCGGCTGTGGCCGCTCCGCCGAGACTCCCGTGCGCTGCGCAGGGATCGCGGCTGCGGACACGGTCTGGCTTCCGAGGAATCCCCATCCCCAACTGCAATTTTCGTTCGCTTTTCGTTTTCATAATTTTTTTCTTGTGTTTTGTTTTTTGGTTTTTTTTTTTTCGCTGGGAGCCGCCTCCGACCCTGTTTTCCCCGCGGTCCCGACGTGGGTTTCCCGGTATCCCAAAGGAAAGCAGGCAGGGGAGGCAGACAGCTTTCCAAATAGCAGCCGCTCCTTGCAGCGGCGCCCGTGGGATCCCCGAGCTCGTCCCGGACGGAGCCGTTCCCGGCGGGAGCATCCTCCCGGAGCGGGAGCGCGGTCGGGATGGGAGCGAGCGGTGTGCGGCTGCCGGAGCGGCTCCTGTCTCCCCGAGAGCCGGACCGACCGCCACTGGGGCATGGCTTTAAAAAATTTCCCTTCCAAGAACCCGGTAAATTGCAATTTCTGGCTCTGAAGGTGTGTATTTCAGTGGGGAAGGCAGTGACTGCGGCTCATCCCGGTTCAGCTCCCTGAACCGCAGGACAGTCCCCAAGATATTAACCAACAAGTTATGTAGACAGCTTTTTCTTCCATTTCCTCATCCAGTTTCGTTTATCATATTTTATTTGGCTTTATTCCTGATTTACTCCGAATTAGTCCTGATATTACCCCTTGCCTACTGCTGAGCTTTATGGAGCCGGCTTGGTCAGTATGGAAAAGAGGGGCTGTGTTTCTCCAATACCCAACTTGAACTTAGAGCATGTAAAGAACGAAGGAAAAAAAACCAGCCCGAGGGTCCCAAGTGGGGACCGAACTGCAGCTTCAAATAATTTAGAAGTTCTCTGAACGCTGTTGAAGTTTTAATGCCGTTGCGGTGAATTAGAAAGTTTTGAAAGTGTTCTAAAGGAAGCAACTAAAAGAAAAAAAAAAAAGAAAAAAAAAGAGGGGGATAAATTCTCCCAGGTTTGTTGGGCAGAGCTGTCATCTGGGCTTTCTGGGTCTGTCACTGATGTGTTTAGCACATCCCGAGAGTCTCCGTGCCTCAGTTTCCCCACCTATTGCATCTGTTCTGTGAAGTATTTTGCGATCCGTGTAGGAAAAGGACTGTACCAGAGCTAGGAAGTGCAACAGGGATATGAGCTTTTCTCGGTGAAAAATGAGAGCTGGTTCAGTGGAAAAGCTAACACGGGGCTCGGTTATTCTCCATGTTTCTAAGGGAGAGAAGGTAAAAGCCGTTTGGAGAAATTGTGGAATGTCTCAAGAATACTAAAAATGTTCTTTCAGCCTGGGGGGAAAATCAGCTGGTCTGCCACTGATTTCTGTCCGAAACTGAAGTGAAAAGCCAAATTATTGGCGCTGGTTTTGTATTTAAAAATTAAGAGAAGAAGTTTGAGGCAGAAATGACAGAAGTTTTTATTTGGGCATTTGAGATCGAAGGAAATATTTCGCCGCTATTTCGTTCGAAAGAGGCTCGGGAGAAAGCCTTTCTCTTACTAAAAAGAGAAAAACAGCCTTCATATGAGAACCTCTGCTTGTGCTATTTAGAGGGAGAACTGTCAACACACTATGGAGCTGAGTTTTCAGTGGTGCTGTGAAGCTGTCACTCTTACTGACTTCAGTTCAACTTGGAGCTCTGAAAACCTTACCCTAAAAGCTGATACAATTCACAGCAAACCTCCTTGCCTCTGCTGCTTAGCTGGGAGGACTTTGCAATCCGGGTTCCAACTTGTCACAAAACCACCTGTTAGGATACAACCGACTCTTCCTTTGGTAGCAGGGCTTTCGCTAACTCCAGCTGAATTGGGATGAAAATGCAAGTCCCAGCTCAGCTGAGGGGATTCCCAGAGCTTCCCAGCAAAGGCAATCAACTGTTACTGCTCCTGAGCCCTCTGAGGGTGGCAGAAACCTGTCAGTGGCCTGTGGGTTCCTGGAGCTTGCGTCTCTGAGCAGGGTTAATTCACCAGTTGCTCTTTTTTTTAAAAAGTGGCATTTTTGATCTGTGCTTTTTTTTTTTTTTGGTTGGTTGGTTTGAGTCTTGCTGGTGATGGCTCTTAAAATGATGTGGAGAAAGCCTGGCCATTAAAAGAAAAATTGTGATGCTGGAGCGAATAAGCCCCGCTTTGGTCCAGTACGTGCTTGAGTTGTGCATGTTGGAGTTATGACTGTCCTTTAATTTCTCTTCAGTGTTAAAGCGATGGCAGTCTGGGGGCTGGCAGATCACATTTAAAGCTGGGGCACAGGCTGCCTGAGCCCCCCCATGACTACTTCTGTCTCAGCAGGCATCATGACCCCGCTGCTTCCCAAGGAAGCAGGAACCCTGCCGGCCAGCGGGGAGGAGGTGAGTGTCCCTGCTCAGGCTGGGTCAAGCAGAGCATCTGTGTGGCTTCAAGCCCTGCTCTTCTCTGGCAGCAGGTTGAGAGCACGAGGAAGGGCCTTTTCGGCTGGCACGTTGTTCGGTGAGGGGGCAGATGTTGCAGAGATCAGAAGCAGACATTATTTCAAGCAAGGAGGTGACAGAGTCGGGGAGGGCTGAGGATGGCTCCTCACGGCAGCAGTGCATGGAGGCAGCGCCCAGCTCAGGAGCTGCAAGACACAGAGAGTGGAAGAAAGGATGAGCTGGGGCAGAAATCTCCCCATTGATGCCTGGGCTTATACCCTCTGACTCTGCTGGTACTGGCCATCTGAAACAGGATCTGGAGCTGAAGGACCTCTGCTCCCACATGGCTGTTCTTTTTGCTTTAATTGCCTCCTTTTAATCAGAGCAACTGAGGTTGCTGCAGGAATGAAAGAATGTGTGTAAATATAGAGTTGTTTCCCTCTTTTTTTTTTCTTTTTTTTTTTTTCTTCTTTTTTTCTGATTCCGAGGTCGGCTGTGCTCCTGTGCCCTCGTAAAAAGAGGTGGAAAAGCTCTGCCACCGCTTTGAAATGTGAAGGAAAAGTTATTCCTTGGATTGCTGAGTTCCCGAGGATGAACGTGAGAGGCAGCACCTGGGACAACTGCAGGGTTTTATTCATCTTATCTCGAAGTACTAAGTGGCTCTTTTGTTAGTAAATCACGGCCCTTATTCCCAGAAGATGCTGCGACTGTGCACCGGGATGTACAAAGAATAGAAAGAGGAGGGTGAAATGTGGGGTAGATGGGTTCAGTCTGTAGGAGCTGTTTTCTTTCTGCCTTGTCCTGCAAGGCTGGTGGGCGAAGGGAGAGTCTGCAGGCACCAAGTGGCTGCTGGTGCCCGCCGGTTGCCCCCGGGTGAGCTGGGGAAACCAAGCGATCCTCAATCCCCACGGTCAGCGGGGAGCAGCCTCGCAGGATGCTGCCATGAAAGACTTTCCAGAGTTCTCCTGTCCCAGAAACCTAGGGGGGAAAAGTGAGGATCAGATCAATATTGCTTTTAAGACGCTTGTTTATGTTGTCTGCATGAAAAACACAACAACTTTTTCTTGCCAGGGTAGTCTTTATGCGTGCCAGTTGTAGTGCCCATATCCTGGGGGCTTTGAGGAGTGTTCACTGGAGTAAAGGTTGAGTAACAGGCAACTAAGGCCAAGCAGTCATTAGAACTTTGATTAATTTCTTTCCTTTCGTGTTCTTTGGGCATCTCTCTCTAATTTCGGTCTCAGGATGGCTGGGGCATGGTTATTTCAAGAAGTGTCAGGGCGTCAGGTATTTGTCCTACGTCCCTGAATCCTACAGGCTGAGGCGGGAAAACATTTCGTGGTTTTCAGGTAAATTTCTGCAGCTTCTGAGTGAAGACAGGAGGTGGAAATGTGACTGCCGCATACCTGGCTTCTTAAAAACAAACAAACAAAAGACACGAAAAAGCAAACAAACATGGTCATTGTCCTGTTATTAACAAAGAAAAAGAGCCATGTGAATTTGGAAGAGGGAGCTGACTCGGTTTGTGAGTGCTGGTCATGCTGCTTTCCTTTTGATGGGTGAAAAGAGACTTTTATTTGTTTGGGAATTTCACTTTTTTTTGATCATAATCAGTTTTGCTTCCTGGTTCTCATGGTCTCATAATTTGCTGATGGTATTTGTGTTTTCAATCCATCCACACAGAGCTTCCAACTTTTTAATTCGAAAAAGATTTTGCTGAAGGTTCTTACTTTCCCTCTTTCCCCCCCTTAATGTAATGAAAACATTTCCATGAAAATTAGATTTTGAAATCTCTCATAAAACTTAAAGGTTTGGTCTAAACTGCTAGAACGCTTTTAATGAACATCAGCTTTCTGTCATCTGCACCGAGTTTCCAGCGCTAGCCGGTCTATTTTCCATCTTTTTGATGATGTAGAAAGCGGTGATTGCATGGGAAAATATTATCTCAAGGTTAATTTGTGCAGGCCTTACTCACACGAGTCATTGCATGCGACTCAATGGGCCGTTTATGTGTGTGCCAATTGATGAGTATTAGCGTTTAAAGACTTGACCAGCAGCCTTGAGTCATGCCAAAATCTTAGGGTGTTTTTTTCGGCTGGTGGAATATTTTTGCGCCGGCACGAAACGCTTTTGCTGTCGGCAGTCAGGGGGCACCGTCCTTTTGCCCCTTGGCAGAGGTGCAACACGCACCAAAATCTGTGGTGTGAGGAGACCCAGGAGGAGAGAGCAAGAGCACGGACAGAGTATAGAGCAGGAGGGACCGGGAGAGTTGGGTGTTTGACAAGGCGGGCACAGAATTACAGGCTCGTAATTCCTTCAAGGATATATTTTATTTTTTCTCCCCCTGGTAACTGGGTTCACTCCCGTGGTTTTTGACATCACCAGAATGGCTTGATGGGATTATAGGTGTTTATTCCTGGTTGCAAGTTGTTTATGATATATTTAATCGTTTTGGAAACCCATATTAAGTAGCCCTGAGGGAGCTGTGTTCCTGCTGGGCCTCTGTTGCATAATGAAGTACATCACGAATATTTACCAAGTGTCACAGTATTCCAGACTTGGGCCTCTGTTGCTGGGGAAGATGAATCACTGCACTGCTGGTTCCCCACCCTACTCGCCTTTCCTAAAGGAGGCTTGGATTTTGGGGTGGATTATGGAGATTTGAAGCGAGAATCATTGCAGTCTGTCTGGAGGAGCTGTTGGCCAAGGCTCTGATGTGGCGTTCTGTTTGAACTGTCCTTGCAGCTTTATGCACGGGGCACAGAAAGGTTTCAACTTGTGCTTGGGTGGTGGAGCAGGTTTCTGCTCAGGTTCCCCCAAGAAAAACCTGTTGTTTGGTCGCCTCACATGGGAAATGTCTTCAGAACCCACTGACTGCTCTGGTGGGAGAGCAGACAGCTCGAAGTGGCGGTGAAATCGCAGCGGGTTTTTTGCAGGTTGGTGGGGTGTGGAGAAGGATGGTAGCAGTGCCTCCTCCTGAGAGGAAGATGCAGGATAAATTCAACTTCTTACTGGCCACTAGAGAGTCTCCACAAAGGCTGTGTTGTAGAGTCTGTCAGTGGAAGCTCACACATGTGCAGACACAGGTGCCACCAGCCTTATGGCGCAGGCATGGAGGGATTTGTCCTTTGTCACCTGTGCCGTGACTGCAGCAGTCCTACAGCCAGGGGGCCAGGGGTCCCCCAGGGCAGTCCTGCAGTTCTTGCTCCTACATTGCTGGCCCTGCTCACCTCTGTCGTTCCTACACCGACCTGTAAATGTGTGATGTGTACCTGACCTGTCCGTTCCTTTCCTACTCTCTGCTGCACCCGGCTGGTCTCTGCTGTGGAGCCCTGCAAGATGCTGTGAGGTGGGAATGGGAGCTCAGCAGAGCTGTGCTGTTTGTCTGCTGGGACTGTGGAGGCATAATTGAATTTAAAGAGAAGTTTCTTTCAAATGAGAATGCCTGGAGGACGCTGGTTGGGAAGGGAAGGGAGCAGTGGTGCCGAAGCCGAGGGCCACCTCCTGCAGTGGAAAGCCTGGCATCTGCAAAGATGAGTCTGAGAAGGCCAAGAGGGAAGAGAGGCCTGATGAGCAAGCCAGAGAGCATCTATTTCAGCTTACATTGCTTTTTGGGCTCCTCTCTCACCTCCAGAGGCCGAGAAAAGGTTATGCCAGTGCTTAAAGCACTATCCCAGACAGTCTGGATTTCATGCGTGCCCATATGAAGTGAACATTTGCCTTGGGGTGGCAGCCCAGGACATCCTGGTGCCTTGTGTTCCTGGAAGGGAAGGTTAGAAGAGAGGTAAAGGGAGCCAGCTGTGCTCTTAACAAGTCACTACATCCTATTGCTGCAACCACTTCATATTCCACCCAGATTTTCCCCCATTCTGGCTAGAGAAATTTTCCTATAGGAGAAACTCAGCCAGTCAGCGAGACCGCTGGGCAGGGCAAACATCCAAAGAGACGCTCAGGATCTGGCTGGGACCCTCTCCACGTCTTGATGAGCTGCTCGGGCAGCAAAACTGCCTTTGCACTGAGAGCTGGGGACACAGCTTCCTGCTCTGAACCCAGCAGTGGGTGAACCTCTCCTGTGGCCTCCTTGTCCAGAGTAAAATCAAGGTTATCTGTGGTCCTGCACAAGTGGGGCAAGATGAAATTGCCAGCAGCAGCTGCTGAGGGGACAGGCCTGGAAAAGGACAATGGCATCCAGCTCTGAAGGGGTTGGCAGTTGCAGAGACTTTGGGATCAAAGCAGGGTGCCTGGTGGTGATGGAGCAGAGTGGGAGGCTGCAGGAGGCAGAATCCAAAGTAGCTTCCAACCCTTTCTTGTAGCCAGTGTAGGTGCTGGACCAAAGTCGGGTAGGTTTTGAACACATGGGGACCTTTAGGAGACTAAAGTTTAGTTTGCTCTTGGTTTTATTGTGTTTGTGGCTGCTGGATGACTGGTGGGTGAGCCATGTGTCAGTGAGGCTGTGAAGATCTGCTCAGTGCTTCTGGAAATCATCCTCTGTTTTTGGAAGTGTCACTAATACGACCCACATTTGAAAGAAAAAAAAAAAAAAAGCAGCTTTCAAAGAGCCGTCACTTCTCGGTGTCAGCTCCGCAGAGTGGGGGCTCTGCGGGGATGGATTGGACTTTAAAAGGGAAAAGTGCCTGAGCCGTAACAGTGAAAACAGACTGTTAATGCTCTGGCCTGGTGCTGCAAAGGGCTGCCCTTGCTGGTGGCTCTGCAGGCAGCTCCTGCCTCCACGAAATCTGGGCTGGCTTCCCATAAAGCTTTTCAGTGCTCTCCCTACCTTGTGGCCTGAAATGCTGGTGGCACTTCATGCCGGTTATCCTTCCTTGTCCTGTGCAGCATCACGTTTACCCCTGAGTGGAAGGTACAGAGCAGAGGTTTGGGAATTCAGCACAGAGTTCCTGCTTGGGGTAGATGAATTTCATACTGACAGTGCTTGGGAAAGCTGGTGCCCAGTCCGTGTCTCTTCCCTTGAGTGTGTTTGTCTCTGGATTCGAGCTGGTAGCGCTGCCTGTCCCGTCTTGAGTGCTTGAGCTTGTGTATTGGGGATCTTGCAGTGAGGGAGAGAAAAAAATGCTTTCAAGGCCAGTCCAGACCCAAACCCTGCATCCTGCTGCCATCACTCTGAATGCTGATGAGAGGCTGTCTGTTCCTGTCCAGGGATCAGGGATGGGGAGCTGAGCAGGCAGTGGGAACGTGGGTCTGGGTGTTCTGCACACACACAAGGCAGCTGAGGAGGGTGTTTGTTCTGTGTGCTCCCCAGGCAGAGAGGGCCAATCTGCTTCTGGGGAAGTGCAGGGCAGAGTTTGTAGGGCATGGAGTGTGTGGGTGCTGGGAGCACCCTACTCAGAAAAGGCTTGCACCCAAAATCTCAGTTGAGACAGTTGGGCTTTTTTTTCCTGAGATGGCCCAGTCTGATCACCCAGCCTGTCTTTTACTGCTCCAAAATGCCTTTGTGCCTTGGCAGCAGAGTCTTGAAGTCTTTTTTTCTGTATACTCACTGCCATACCTTGACCAGGTTCACCCCACCGTGCCTCAGTTTTCCTACCAGTGTAACTGGGTTCGATGCTGGCCTGTAATTAGGAGCTTTGGAATTTTCTGGGTATGTGTGTTTTATTAGAGCTTGCCTTAAACAGTGATTTGGAAGGATTGTCCTCCCTCTGCATCACCCCCAGTAGATTACTATTTCTTCTGCTTCTACCTCCAGAACTGACCACTTTCCATGTTAATTAACTGGAAGAGATGCCCTCCATGAGTGGGAGCAGCTTCTAGCAAGTTTGTTCCTGCAGGGAACCCACCTTATGTTCAGATGCACCTGAGTGCACCCTTTGCCCTTGGGGAGAGTTGTGTTTGCTGTGTGAACCCATCCACGGGGTGAAACAGTTTTCAGTGGTAGATTTTTTTGTGTGTGGACTCGAACCTCCTGAACACCTTGGGATGCCTGGGCTCTCCACAAAGCTGAAGGATACAAAGAGCAGCGCGTGCCGGGCAGCTGGAAAGGTCCCCGGAGCGTTTGGCTGCGAGCAGTGAAATTCCCAATGGCTGCTTGGGACAGTCACACTCCTTTTTCTTGGCTATAGCCTGGTCTTGAAGGTTTGGCCAAAAAAGATTGTTACTTGCAGTTTGTTTCATTTGGAAAACTTCTAATGCGTGTCATGGAAACTCGGAGAACGGCTCAGGAATAAGTGCCTGCGGCACATTGCTTGTTTGCGATTCGTTTTTCATTGGTTTTCCTTTAAAAAAAAAAAATCTGAAAAATCAGCTAATCAGTAAAAAGAAACAATCACCTGTGATTTAGGAGAGAGATCTCTCACTGTAAATAATAAATTAGTGTCAGGAGACCAGGCAGACAGAATGGTTGATGAATATCCTGCAGGCTGAAAGTTGTTTATCAAGCCTGTTTGAAGACTTATGACTAACAAGCTCATTTACAGAGTTTGGAGTCTGTTCATGAACCGTTCTCCAGCTGGGAGGATGTGGGAATCATCAGAAAATGCATTCACAAGTTACTCGATCATTTAAAAAAACGATCAAACAAACAAAGGCTGGTTTTTTGGAAGGGAATTGTAAATTCCTCTTCCCCCCCCACTGGGTTTTCCGAGGCATTCCCGTTAGGAAAACGCAGGGCCCGGAGAAGAATGAAGAACCCCACGTCGCTCGCTAATGACCTATTTTGGTGCGAACCCTTCTGCTCAATGCCCTGCCAGCAGCCAAGCCCTCCAGCTGCGGCAGAGCTGGTCCCTCAGGGGACAGCTCTGTGGGGATCGTGGGGGCCTGACGGGATGGATCCATCTCGTCTCCACCACTGATTCCCAGTGGGGAAGTTTGGCTCGCTGGGGGAAGGGCTGCTCTCGCTCCTCCGATGAGGTGACAGATTTCCCCCGTGTCACATCGCAGTGTTTTTCCACACAGTGCCCTGTAAAGGAGGGCAGCACGGGATCTGCTGCTGTCAAGGGCCAAGGAGGATGAATTCGGAGTAAGGAGCCTACACTGGAGGGCTGTGGCTCTGTGCCTTTTGCAAATCTGCTTGCCTGGCCTGGGATCAAGAGTCCTGCCCGATGCAAAACTGGGTCAAAGAAAAGTCCAGAGAAGAAAAGCATTTAGGAGAGCTCCAGTTCAGGAGGACAGAAGAGTTAATAGGTGCTCAGGCTCAAATATGAACTGATCTCCAAGCCCACCTATGGCTGTTGCTGCAAGGGAGATGGGAGGCAGTAGGGAAATCCTCCCAGGTCCAGAAAGGATAGGGAAACCTTGGAAGGGGTGGTGTGAGAATTTGCTGAGACCCCAAGCACGGATCTGATGGAGACAAACGTGAAGGAATAAACAGCATAGAGTTCATCCTGCCTTGGAAATGGAGTTCTTCCCCTCAGTTTCAGTGGCAGTGTGACATTAGTGGGAATGTGCCTGTTTGTTTGCCCTGAGTTTCATCAGTCCTGGCCAGCACAGTGGTGCTGCCTCCAGTTTTCCCCCACGTTCCAGGCAGGTTGCTGTGCTGTGTTCAACTGGGGTGCCTGTGGGGTAAGAGGGATCTGTTCAGCTGAGGGAAAGCACGTGGATGGGGAAGGGGTATGATTAGCAGGAAAACTGCCCCAGAAAGCTGCACTTCATCAGTCTAGGCTGGTTCATGTCAGCCTTTGAGAGTGCTGTGTCTCTGCCCTGGCCAGAGAGAATCTGTGTCTGGAGGAGGTTACAGCAAGGGAGTGAAGGGGGTGCCTTGTTCTCAGAGGGTTGAATTTGGCTGGCTGCTGAATCCTGGTTTTCTTTCTGGCAGTGGTTGCCAGGCTCCCCTTTCTTTCTCTCAGCCTCTCTTGCTACACCCATGGCACTGCTCTCCAGGAATCCTTGGTAGGACTTTGCTCTCTGCTGTGCTTCCTTGGTCTCCACTCCAGGTGGGAGCACTTTTGATTTGGTGACATGTCGCTGTCCCTCTCAGACCGTGCAGTGGTGAGAGTTGTTCCAGGCACTCATGATGGTGGATTTGAATCCCGGTTTCTGTGACTCTCTAGAAAGAAGTTGTTTTCTTTCCCTCCCCCCTGCTTTAATTCATCAGAGAAAAGTAAGAACAAGAGCCAGTGGCTGGGAGCAAAAGCCAGACATATGCATTCAAAGGAGTTAGAAAACATGCATTTTTTAACTGTGAGATGCTGTGTAATCACTAGAAATAACTCTGAAGGAGAGCGTTGGCTTCTCCATCCATGAATGCCTGGAAGCCCTTTTGGAAGAGCTGCTTTTGTCAGAATTAAACTGAATTATTGGTCTCCCTAGTGGGGTCACTGGGTGAAATGCTATGGTGGGGTCTCACACAGAAACCAGCAAACTGAAGGGCTCAGCTCTGGCCCCGGGACGGATGGATGTGCTGCAGCATTCCTGAGCAATCCGATGTCAGGGATATTCCTGCCAGGAAGTTGGATCACAAGACCAGATGGAGGACACAGATCCACTTGGTGCGAGTCTGTTTACAGGTTTGAACCAAAACACAGCAAGAAACACAAAAGGAAAGCGATGTCCTCATCTCTGATCGTAACTCAGGCCCTTATGTGAACCAGCTGCCACACATTTATAGGACAGTCCCCTCTTCCAAATCCCACTGTTAGGAATAGCAGAGATGGGAAAGCCTCTGCAGAGCTGTGAAGGGCAAACATCAGACATGGAAATAGCCCAACCTTCTCATGTGTTTCAGGACCTCTTCTGAGTTTACTGTGGCTTAGAAGGAAACAGGCTGTTGTGTGCGACTTCTGGTGTTCCTGGCTAGGTTGAGAGTCTGTGTGAACAGCGTCTCCTGTAGTCACAACCCTGTTGGCTTTGGGTAAAATGAGGAAAACAGGGAGAGCTGCAAATCTAATCAGTGGTGGGGAGGGGGATAAACATGCTCAGCACCCTCGTGGGACAGAGCGTCTCCGACTCGGGCGGGTGAGCTCCCTGGGAAGGTCAGAGGTGGATGTGGGGGGGCTGGCACCAAGGGAAGGGAGCAAAAGGGTTTGCAGATTGGGATGATCAGAGCTGTCACTCATCTGCTTGTGTCTGCACTCTACTGCACGTTCAGTTGTTGCCAGCCAGGGAAGAGCCTGCAAAACCAGCAACGTCCAAAGAGCCAGAGAAGGGCAGCTCCCCCAGGAATGTTCATAGCACGAAACCCCAGTGGCTGATCCTCTTCTTCATCACTGAGCCTGTGGGGATGGGACCCTTCCTCCACCCCACCAGGATGGTCATTTTCCAGCACCAGTGTTCGGCTTTCATGTCAGTGTGATCGTGGATGTTGGCCAAGGAGTATTGGAGTTGTGGAGGTTTCCAAATGCGCTCTGTTCCTAGAGGGACATTGAGTAAAAAAATGTGCTGAGAAATGGTTTGGCAAACGGTTTGGTTTGGAGGAATTATGCTTTCCTTCAGTATGATTAATAATGGGGATGTGGGGAAAAGATCAAAATAATCAGACTCTTTCTAAAACTTTGCTGGGCTGAGCCACGTTCAAAACTCAGTCCAGGTGTGAAAAGTCAGAAGGTCTTTGAATTTGTCCCAGATTGACTTCAGGCACGATTCAAGCTTCTGAAAAAATCCTGGTGCCTCCATGAGTACATTAAACCTCCCCCAGGCAGAGCTGTGGCCGTGGCTCTGGGGTGTTTGGTGTCACTGTGCAGTGCTCAGGTACACCTTGTTATGCTTCACAGCTGAGATGGGAACTGGGGGAGTCCTGTCTGTGCTGCAGAGAACATCCCTCGAGACCACCATCATCTTTGCCAGGGTCCTTCTGAAAACATGGCTATCTGCTGTCGCTGTCAGGAGGTACCACAAGGTGGGAATAAGGGTCATTCTGAACTGGCCATGACATGGCTGGATTTTGCTGCAGGGTGTGCACAGGCAGGGAACTTCTGCTGGTTCCAGCTGGACAGGGGAAACCTCCTCCCAGTGAAAGCAGTTATGGAGAAAGCAGATACTTTGGGTAAATACTTTGGTTCTGTTTTTTATTTAAAAGTAGCATCTATGTTATGGGGGCGACGTGGGGCCAGTGATTTTATAAGCCTCAAAAAGGAAAGAAATCGCTTTGTTTGACATTCCTTTTTTTTTTTTTTTTTTCTCCCGTGAATTTGTTTGGTAAAACTTTTAGAAGTCTCGGTAGAGGTCAGCTCCAAACAGGCTTTAAAAGTAGAGGGACAAAAGCCATCAGTTGCTGTCAGCGTCCGGTGCCCAGTCGTGTTCGGAGAGCGATACTGCGGGAAGATTTGGGGGAGGTACAGAGGGGCTTTCCTGTTATTCTGGTGCCATCTACTGGTCCGAGCCCACAGGAAGGTCTGTGGCAGCGGGAAACAGGAGCGAAACAGGGGTGGACGGTGTGGTGTGGCCGAAATCCCACAGAGCCCTCCCTGCTCAGGGCACACGGATGCAGCTGGGGCTGCTCTCCCCGTCGTCTCCGCTGCTGCTTTGTGCGGGTTTGGTAGTTACAAAGACCAAAATGTGGGGCTTGGTCTGCTCAGTCGGAGCCCTGGACTCTTCCAGCTGCGGCCTCACTGGGGAAGGTGAGGGGTTGTGATGTGAAGGTGGCAGCGGTCGGCAATGATGCTCCTCCTTCTGTGCACCGCCAGGGTTGTCCGTGGAGCAATCCTTGCTGAGCTCTGCTGGGATTTTCCTTCCGGCCATGTCCTACTCTGGGTTCTGGGGTGTTTTGTAAAAGCTTGGTCTCTCTCAGCTGCTTGGTCTTTTGCTGCTGGCGTTAGTAATCCTCTCTTCTTTTACTGAGCCATCACATTTTCAAGAAAATTTTAAGAGCTGAATTATCTTCACGGTTCCTGTTCGAATTGTCAAAATGTGGTTGAAATTGGCCAGCTACTCAAAGAGAGAGATCAGAGGCAAAGAGCATGTTGCACTGTAAGCGTTTTCTCTGGAAAGCCAGTTGAAACCAGCTGGGAAAGCTGGGCTGCCCTTCTGGAAGGCACCTGCAAGGGATTTGGTGCCCAGAGCAGCCCGTCTGAGGACACGGTCTCCTCTCCAGATGCACGGCTCCTGCTGGAGGCTGGTGTGAGCTCTGCCCCATGGTTTTTTCTCCTCTCTCTCCTGCCACACATTCCACGTTGGCTTTGCTCTGCCGGTGGCTGGGCCAGCCCCGTGTGGCACAGCCCCGAGGCGAGGATGTCCTCTCTGTTGTGGCTGCTTCAAAGGGCCAGGGCCATCTTCGACTTGCTTCGCTCCAGTGTGGCAAGTCGTGCTTCGAGCAAGACACAGCCTGCCTTGAATTCAGCCAGCACAGGGAGCAGGGAGGAGGGAAAACAAGGAGAGGGGAAGAGATCTTTGATGGGGTTTTCCGACAACCTTGCCCACTTTATTTTACGGTTTAAAGCAAACCCTCAGCAGGAGACCTAATGGCTCAGTAGCAGGATCTGTGCCCTGCAAACATATTCTCTGCTCTAGCAAACACAGGAGGTGGTACCCCTTTGCTTACTGTCAGTAGTAACTTTTTCAAGCACTTGGTTTCCGAGCCTTGGCGTTTCTCAGGATTATTTGAGAATGATTTGAATCTCGCGGTGATTTGAGAGAAGTCAAATCCCTTTCTGTGTGAAAAGTAGAAACCATGGGGAGTTTTTGGACACAGGCTGTAGGTGAAGGCTGGAGGGGCTGATACTCGGGTACTGGGGAGTGCCAGGTAGGAGAGGATACCCCAGAGCCACCTGGGCAGTTGCAGGGTTTTGGTGCTGTTTTGGGGCAGCCTGGCCTGTTTGAGCCCGTGCTGGTGGATATACAGGGTAGATGTGTGGCTCAGGGGGATGTGGGCACTCTGCTCTCTGCACATGGCTCTGGGTGAGTGCAGCAGCAGGTCTTCCGAGGCAGGCAGAGAGGATGGAACTCTTGACTTTGGCCATAGGCTGGCAGGTAACCAGGAAAGGATACAATCTGTTGGATTGTAGGACTGAGAATGTTACTATTTTATCAGCTCTGTGCCCAGATAACAGAATCAATTAAACTGCCAGAACAACTGCAGAACAAAAGTCTGAGCAACAGAAGAGGCTTGTGGGAGAAATCTGCATGTTGTGTGTGTCACAGCCTGGGCTCAGCAAGCAAGAGGACTTGAAATCATCTGTATGTAAATGATAATCCTTGGGAGCACTTTTGCTCCCCCGTTCACACAAGGCAGGACCAGATTCCTGTTAGCCACGATGAAATGTAATATTTGTTTTAGTAACTCGTCCGTCCTTCATCGGGGATGAGCTCTCCAGCTTGAAAGGGGTTTTTCATCTCCATCTCCTGCAGTCCTTCTAATGCTGGGAACTGATTTGGTCGAAATATTACTTGGCTTTAATTTATGTGGAGACTTGGGTTTTTCTTCCTCTTGCTTTTGATTGAGGGAAGCGTCTTTATTCACCAGGGGCACTTAAACTATCTGCTGAGTAAAAGCAGTGTCTAAGCTGGGAGTGGTCCCTGCATCCGCTGTGAGTTCAGCAGGCGCTGGTTCAGGAATGAGCCCATGGCAGCAGATGACATGCGGTTTGATGCACTCCTTCCCGTCAGATGTTGGGAAATAAAACACGATTCCGGTACAATCATTTGACAATGTTGGCTCGCTCTGCCTGTGAGTCTCCGTGTAAGGGGAGTAAATTTAAAAGGCCGTTTTTTTCCCTGACAGAAAGCTAGGAGAGGACTCCAGGGCCTGCCTTCCAGGCTCTGCCCTATCAAATGTGCTGTCTGCCCGCTGGAGCGGGAAGTGGCTGAAATTTTCGGTGCAGTTGCCTCAAGCTGGGCGTTTCAGCCTGTGGTTAGTTATCTGACTGCAAGTGGCTTGAGCATCAAAGCACTCTGCAGGTGAGTTTAGCTGTCACAATTCAGCTTTTAAATTGGGGTAACGGGCCACTGACAGACCGTTACCACCAGCTTTTGCCTGGCTCCCTAACAGCGTGCCCTGAGAATGTCACTTAGTGGGACTCACTGAAGGACCGTGGCTCTTTATTTATCTATTTATTTATTTATTTATTGTTATTATTTTGGACTCCAGATCCTGGTGTTGCGTTAAAACCTGGGATTAAAAAAAAAAAGCGCACATCTGGCAGTGTGTCTAAGGCAGAAGGATGAGACCCAGCCAGCTTTGAGGTTTAAAAAGAAGCAGAGGGTGCACTGAGGGAAGGCCCAGTGTGTGTCCAGAGCCTGTCTCAGTGCCATTTTCTTATGGAGACAATTGTGTGATTCTCAGAGGATCCAACTTATATTCCATGATAGTTTGAGTTGGTCCCATTCTGTTTGCTCTGGCTGTGCATGAGCAGTGCCAGGGGGCACAGCCATGGCAAAGCTGTCCCACCTCCCCAGCCCAGTAAAGACTCGCAGGCACACCTAATTTCAACCTAATTCTTGGGTTTGCAGGAGCAGGAGTTATCTCAGAGGCTGCAGACACCGTCCAGAGGGTCTGGGTTTTACAAGTGTGTGGCTCACAGGGGCAGGCTGCTGGCCGTGGGCTGAGCTAGCTGCAAAAAGTCTCCTTTTCCCCCTTTATTTTTTTTGTTGTTGCCACACAGGTCCTCTGAATAGTTAAATATCCTTCCAGGGGAAGGTAAACAGAGGGTCTCTGCCCAGTGAAACCCCTGTCTGTGTAGGTCTGCTGCAGCTGCGTGCCCCTGACTCAGGCTGGGGAAGGAAGCAGTAAAGTTTCTGAGTGGAGGGACGGGAGAGTTTTACAGCTCACCCAGCAGGCTCTGGGTTTGCAAGCAGGAAAACATAGCTCAGGCTGACCTCTCTGCAGCCCCCTCTGAGAGCCGAGGTGGAGATTGGTTTTGGGCTGAGAATCCCTGTTGCTTTTTTCAGGTTAACTCAAGATAGCGCTGGTCCAGCTGAGGGATGGCCCTTCCCTCTCAGCGTGGACACGGTGTTCGTCCTGAGCAAACGCCAGGAGGGATTTTTGACTCTGAGGTTTCCTTTCCTGGAGCGTTCTGCAAAGCCAGAGGGGAAAAATGTTTGAGGTCCTAGGGAGTTTGGTGACAGAGCTCTTTCTTCCTCCTGGGGAGATGGGAATAATCCTGCAGGACAGGGACAGTGAGGCTGTCTCTCGTCCTGGCACGCAGCTGAGCTGTGCAGGATCGGGAGGTAATGGAGCTCCCAAACCTCCACATTGGAAGCAGAGCCAGGTAACTCACTCTCCATGCTTGACTTTAGTCTGTCCCAGCTGACCATCCAGCCTGGAGGAATGGGATGCTTTCCTCATATTCCTCCTTAGCAGTAATGAGCTGCGGGGTTAACGAGCTTGGGGTACCTTGCTCAGGTAGAGGAATGTACTGCTGTGTGGGCAGAAGGTTCTTTGCAGCCTGGTTAGAGGCAGCACAAGCAGCCTGGCTCAGCAGAGCCTCTGCAGAAATCAGCTTGCTTTGTCCCAAACCCTGTGGCTGAACTTGGCAGGCACGTGAGCTGGAGACTCGGGGAGAGGGATGTCACCAGTCCTAAAGCAAGCAGCAGCCTCCTGAGAAGGGGCAGGAAGCACTGAATTCCCAGTCCCCCCCGCTGAACTGGCAGCTTGTGCCGAGCATTGTAGCCGAGCGTGTTTGCAGTGTTTTATGGGGCATAATCTGTTGTCATCGAAGCCGATGGCAAATTCTGTACTCTCTGCAGCTGACGCTAAATAGGTCTTTTGAAGGTTGTAATTTCTTGCTTAGCCGGTGCCAGTTGCGAATACTTTGTGCTGAGGAATAACCCCTCAGTGCCAAATAAAATACAGGGGAAGTCTGTGGCATGTTTTTCAGCATATTGTTAGTTACAGCCCTCCTGACAGAGCACATTCTATGCTGAAGATAAATGCTTGGGAGTCTCTTGCCAATTTGTGTCCGAAAGGGCTTTTCTTGGATGCCCTCCTCTCTGTGGAAAATGCTTTTCTGTTTTTCCAGCAAACATTTAATGAGCTGTGCATAAGAGGAAAAAGAGGGCCTATTTCAGGACCAGACTGTTCTGCTTTAGTTCTCTCCGAGCTGGTTTGGGGTTCAGAAGCACTGATCTCTGTTACACCACGTGTCATGGCAGTGGTGGTTGCGTAGCAATTTGCATGATCCAGGACCTGCGTGGAGGAGGTTTCAGTTCACCCAACACCACTCTGTAGTGTCCCTCAGCATGGAAGTGTGTTTGCAGCTGGCCCATCCCAGAAAATCCGGGCTCTGTCCAGGCTGGGGGCACAGTTGTTGTCACGTTAGGACACTGGATTCCCATGCTGGGATCTCAGTCTTCCCATTTGAGTTCAATTTCTGTGACTGCAGGGGAGCCTGGAGAGCTGGTGTGAGTGGGCTGGGATGTGGGGTGGTTGGAGGACGTGTCTGCAGGGATGCAAGCTCGGGGTGGCCCGGAGCTTTGTGTCTGGTTGCTCACAGCTGCTCACCAGCCCCAGTTCAGCATGTCCAGCACCTGGCTGGGACCTGGCACTGGCAGGGGAGGGCGTTCAGCCTGAACCACACTGTCCATCCCCAGTATCTCCCTCTGGGAGATGTGTGGAGAGCTGCATGAGGAGGAAGGAAGCCACCTCTGACAGGGAGTCACCTGCGCACTCGCTCCTGTGACCAGAGAGGTTGGCAGAGGTTTCCTAAGGGAATGTGAAGGCTCTTGAGGTTTCTGTGAGCAGCCAGAAGCAGCTGAGCTTTCTTTCCCAGTGACGAGGTGATTTCAGAACTCCCCTTGGAGAGAGTGATCTGGGACCTTCTGCTCTGTGTCCTGTTAGCCCAGACAAGGCTAGGAAATGGGATCTGCAGTGCTCACAAATACACCAGCTACCATTTGTAACTGAAATGAAATAGCTGCTATGTACCTTTATAGAAAGTGTTTTAATTACTTGCTGTTCACTTATTTTCCGTGCTGTGACAGTCAGCAGCATGACTGACGGGATTGTAATGCCAGTGCATCCCACTTGTGATTTATCTTGAAGTGTTGTGCTTTTTGTCTGCCAGATGTGTTGTGAACAAAGAGAGTGGCAGAGCACATCCTCCCAGAGTGGGATGTCTAAACAGATGGGTGAGGCAAAGCAAGGAAGGAAGTGAAGGCACAGAGGAGCAGGCTGTCTTGCCCACAGTCTTTTAGCAAGCTGGAGCCAGGGAGTTTCCCAGGCTGCCAAATCCTACCCTGTCTGCCGTCCCCAGCTTTGATTTTTTTTTTGCTGGCTTTGTCGCCAACTCCTCAAATAATCAAGCTGGGAAAGTGGTGAGGGCTCCAGGGATGTGAGTCTGGCAGAGAACTGATGAAGTTGTGTCGTCAGTCCACCTTTACCCCAGGGCCAGGTGGGATTTGCGCGCGCTGTTCGACCTACCCTAGCCCTGACCCAAGTCCCTCTAGCTTGTCTTAAGGATCTCTGCTGATGGAGAAATCTGTATAACACATGCTAATCACCCCTGCAATCTTGGATCTGGTGGAAGGTCATTTACTTATTTCAGGAGGGCTTTGATCTGGATGGTTTTAAATCTGCACATACATACTGTGTTGAATGTGGCTCTGAGGCTCAGCATGCTCTCTCTAAATGTTCTCAAACATTGTTTTTCCTAGGGAAAAACATCACCTAACTCCTATAAGTTTTCTTGAGTAGTCTTTTTATTATTTGGAGAACATTTTTTTTCCATATTTACATTGCAATTTATATTCATATACCAGTGTTTCTTGGCTTAAAAAATTTTTTGTGCTTTATGCTCAACTTATTTTTCCTTTAATTGCTAGTAAAAACACACATAGTGAAATAACCAGCAAATGAATTTGCCAGAGGGCTGATTAAAAATAAATAAATAAATAAATCACAGGGTGTTTTCCTAGGGGAGGAAAAAATAATCTGTTTTAAAATTTCTCATTAAACATAATTGGCATTTCTGGACATGAGTGACACTAGGAAGTTTGAAAAAATGCTCGTGCTAACAGGCTGGGGGACAGGAATTTGCTGTGTTTGACAAGCTGTGTATGAGAAGGATGCAGCCCTGAAAACTCGGCAGTGCGGCCTTGCCAATGTGTCTAGACAGCCCATCTCCACGGGGGAGAGGGAAGCTTATTCCTTGGACCTGCTCCATCTGGGGCTGCTCCGATGAGACCAGAGCACTTATGGTCTCCTTTATCCACGGAGACTTTTCCCTCCAGGGTTGCTCAGCCCCCGTTGCCCGGTGGCTGACGATCGACATGAACTGATCCGGGTGAGACATCGAACCTTTCGCTGGTTTTGAGATACTCCTGTGTTGGGTGAGGATGTGGCTGGCAAGGCAGCGGAGGTGATTCATTATCTAGAGCCTTTAAAAAGGTATAAACAGCAGCATTTTTTTGCTAACCCTGCACCAGGCCGAAAGCAGTGTTTTGTGGCCGAGATATCCTACATTTCTGTACAGGCCCTTTAAATTGTTTGATCCTCCAGGTTAGAGTATCTGACATTTATTTCAGACAGATTAAGGGCAGGAATAAGCAGATATTCTGTAATATATTCATCACCTGGAGGCAAAAATTATTACTCTGTATTAAGGATCGTCGTTTCCCACGTATCCCTTGTTTGCCTCAATTCGCAGGAGCTCCGACAATTGTTATTCCGCCTCCTCTGCTGGGAGTTGTGCCTTTCAAACTGCGGTGAACCCTGTGGAAATACAGACGTTTCCATTTTTCAGCCCTTTGATTTAAAATTTCTAGATGATTGTTCGACCCTGGCAAGGAACCATTCAAAATACGTTCCGAAATATTCATCATTCCAGCCGGCTAAGGAACATAAGATGGAGCAGTTTATTAGCTAATGGGAAATGCATCCGCCGTCCAGAAGAGGCGAAAGGATGGAGGTGGGTCTGGGCCTGATTTCCCTTTGGGTCCCACAGAGCTGGGGTGCGGAGCAAGCTGGTCTGTCCCATCTGCCTTCCCGTTTGGCTGAATGTCCCTGTGTCTGGCAAAAATCCCCCAGAGACCAGCAGGAGCCTTGTCCCACCTCCACGGCCCCTGGCCTTAGAAGAGCAGGTTTTCTCTGGACCTGGGAAGGACAAAGTTGTTTTCAAACGGCCTCCCATGCTCTGACCCTTTTCTTCCCTTAAGCAATGCAGGATATCAGGGTCCTTTTTCCCCCCACGCCGTCAGATGCTCAGCCCTTGGAAAAGGCAGGTGGGCTCGATGCTGAGAGCTGGGCTCGAGTTCTGTTATTTCTGGATCGTGGATGCCATCGTTCTTCCAGTTGTGATTAAGAGGGACCCATAAAATGCATTAGCAGTGAGAAGCTGGATTTCTGAGCGAAGCTTTGCGGCGGCTCCGGTCCAGCCTGCTTGGTAGAGGCAGTGGTGGTGGTGGGCTGATTTCGCTGGAACACATTTGTTCTTGGATGCTCATGAAAGGGGAGCTCAGCCTTTGCAGAGCTGCTTTCCATGTTCTCGCCATGGTTTGCGCTTCCCCTTCTCCTGGCCCGTGGCGCCCTGTGGTCCCGGCACAGCCGTTCCGTGCCATGCAGATTTCAGCCCTGGCTGTTTCAGCAGCAAACAGATGCAATATCCATCGAGAGCAGCGTTCCTGCCTGCCGGTGATCCAGCTGGCGCTCGCAATCCCACAGGTCACTGTCAGTCTGTTTGTGTGGGTCCCACTTACCAAAAAAAACACGTCCGAGTGAATTTCCAGATCCAGTCGGGAAGGCTTTTTAATAATGGCCCTTCCCAGCAGCACAGTGGGACTCCATGGGGACCTGCACCAGCGGAGACATTCACGAAGCCGGTCAGCCTCGACTCAGTCTTTCCTGGGGCAGACAGGAGATCGCTGGGGAACGTTTGCAGACTCTTGTGGTTGCCACAGTGCTTGGAAATGAGCCCGCTGAAAGGCCTGAAATGCCAAGTGGTTCATCTGCAATGTATGTATGGACTGAGAAAAAAGTCCTTCCCAAAGTGCCCCTTTTCTATCTTGGCGTATCCCCCCTCTCTCCACCCTTTTTTTTCCCCCCCCTTTTTTTTTTCATGGTACTTGTCAGTTTTTTGCAAAAATATCTGATTTCCCTTATTAGAAAGTTTGTCTAGGTGAAGTTCATGAGGATTTTTTGCCACTTTTCTTAAGTACAAGAGTAAATTTAGTAAAAGCAATGTTGCCCTGAGTTCAGGTGGGTGTGCAGTGGGAGGGGGAGTGTGAGGTCCCCGTTTTGTGGCTTCTGGCTGGTGCATCCCTCTACCTGAGTACTAACAAGGAGGTTTAACCTGCTCAATCTGTGGCCATCAGAAGAGGGTGGTTTCTATATGTGTTGGTCTCAGGGTCCATTCTAGGGACTGGATAAGGCTGAAATGTGCCATCCCAAAGGGCTGGAGCAACCCTAGTTCCTCCCTAGCAACATCATCTTTGCTGTCTTCAAGGGACTTCTAAGGAATCCAAATCTCCCCCACACTTGGTCCCTGCAATGGGGGAGTGTCCCTAACGTGTTCTGTGCTTTGTTGTTAGTCTTGTCCCAGCAGCTTGTCATCAAAGGGTGTATTGATCCCCAGGTCCTGGGGCACAGGTGACACCTGTCTGTGGTTCATGTCCACCTGTAGGTTGGAGAATCTCCTCCGTACGTAAAGAGAAGGGGACATCAGGAGAATCCAAAGGGGAAACAGGTGGAAATAATATGTGTGCCTTTTGTATAATGTGCATCCTCTGGAGCTCTCTGAGTGTGGAAAATAGATGAGGAACCTCTCCGTGCCTGATTGCAGTGATGGTTTGTTGCCACTGTCTTTGGGGCAGCTGGTGGTGTGTGTCCAGGTGGATGTGGATACTGGCCTTCCTGGTGCATCAGTCTGCTGCTGCATGGGAAGTTTTAATTCTAGGGTCAAGCTTAAGAGCAGTGGTGACTCTGAAGAACACTGAGCTGCTGTGCTGGTTTGGGTACGCACCATGTACACCTTAGAGTTAAAGGGGGCAGCGTTACACGGCTCGGCCTTTCTAGGCATTGCAGAAGGGAAGGGAAAGGGTGCTGGAAAGGAGAGGAGAAAGATGTTTTCTGGAATGCACTAGGGCAGGGAGAGGGCCAAGAATACTGAGAGGCGGTTTTGGAAATGAGAAGATACCAGTGGAGCAGGGCGGAGGTTGGGAAGTTTGATCTGGGCTGCTTGAATGCCATTCCTAAGATGAAACATCAGGACACATGGCACAGGAAGGGGGAGCCGATGGGAAGGGGATGTGGGGGTTGCAAGTCTTGCCCCTGACCTTGCAAAGCCAGGAGTTCACACGTGTTCTGCCCTGCCAAACGCACCGATCCGGGGTCTTAACCAAGGGTGAGGAAGGGGCTGTGAAGGCCGAGGGGCTCCGGCTCTCCAGGAAGGTGTGGTGTGGTGTGGTCACAGCGGCACCATTGCAGCGAGTGGTTTGGGAATGATACCTTGGGGGTGGTGCTGGGCTTCGGTGGGGTTTGGCTGCGTGGTTGCATTTCTGCTCCTCTGTCGTGGGTCTGGCTGACATGACGAGGGGCTCGGGGGGGAGCACAGCCCCCTCGGGTCCCGTCCCCTCCCGAGCCTGGTAAATCCACGCCGCTGGATCTCCGCCACGGTCTGGTGGTTTGCTCTCTTTGTCAGTTACAAAGTGCAGTCTCACAGAACATGATTTGCCGCTGGCAGGGTTTTAAAATATGTGTTTGCTTTTGATTATGTTTTTTTTTTTTTTTAAATTAATTTTCCAAGGATCAATGTGGTAATGCATATAAAAATTACAATATGTAAAACAAAGTATAAAAGCATACAAGGAATTCCAAACACATAACATACTGTGCCTTGGAGCTTATGAGATCCATACAGTGCTTATTGTATTATGGGAACGCTCTGACCCCAAGACCCGGCGGAAAGGCTTGTTAGAAGAGCAGGACTAAGCCATGTGCCTAGTGAGCTGTAGGATGCCCAGAAGGAAAACCCCAGTGAATATAAAAGCAGAGCTGTTACAGCAGAACTCAGACCGGTCCGTGGGATCTATGGGGACTTTCAGTGGCTTTGTACCAATTTCTGGAGGAGGATGTATACTTTTGCCCCCACACATGTTGTTCTCCCAATATTAACATGATGTCTTTCCAGGGAGACTCTCTGAATTCCTATTGGATCATGATTACTTTTTTTTTTCCCCCCTTAACATCATTAGTTCTGTAATGTTGGCCTGGTTAGGGAGGATGCACATCTCAGCTGCTGTAACTGCCCATGTGCTCTGCAGGTTGCCACCAGATGAGAGACAGAGCACCAGAGCTGCAACCACCCTGAAAAGGAAAGGAGATCAGGCTCATGTTTGCCTTAGGATAGGGCTCTTGGCTGCTCGTGCTGCCCTGGCTGTATGTCAGGAGCAGGGCAAATTGGGGTTGCAGAGGGACCCGATTGTAGAACCACAAAAGTGCAGAGCGGAGCACAGGGAAAGGTCCCTGCAGTGCCCAGTAAGTCCAGGTGAAGGCTGTTTGCATGCTGCAGGCTCTCCACCAGGAAGGTGACAACCCCAGAACCTCATTCCTAGCTGGAGCTGTGCCTTGAATCCCACACAAAAATCTCCCTTTTGGCCTTGGTGCAGGCAGGAGGTCCCTCTGCCCGAGCGCTCGTCCTGATGGAGGACAGCGAGGGTTTCACCGTGGGTGCTGGGGAAGCCGTGGTTGTGCAGGACCTCAGTGAGCTCCCCTGGTCTGGCAGGCAGAGCCAAGTGCAACAGGAGACCGTGGGCACGTTATCCATGCTATCCATGCAAAAGCTATTCACAGCTCTGTAATGATATGTAATTGTTTGTGTGCGGTCAGCTGAAAATTACCCTGATAGGTTCCACATTGCAGACACTTCGGAGAGGAGCTGCCAGAGTCCCATGGGCAGTGCTGAAAATGCACACACTTTTCCATTTAATATTCAATCTCAGGTTTTGTGTGAAAAATTCAGTATCCCCTTGCTGTAGCTTCGTGCTCATGCACAAAACAATTTATTATTTGTGTGCAAAAATTGAACCTAATTATGAGGTAATCACAAGCAAAGTCTTTTAAAAGAAATAAAGCATCTGTTATCTTTTTCTGTGTTCCTGGTGATCTTAACAAGACTGGAACTTTGGATACTTGAATTTTCTGCGTAATTAAAATAATTTGAGCATTGAGGTGGTGCAGGAAAAAAACAAACAGCAAAGGTTAGGAAAGAAAGCTCAGCCGGTGTTGTGTAATGAGAGGCAAATGATAGTTCAGAAATCTCTGTAGTCCGACCTGTAATCACAAATACAACCTGCTGTTATCAGGGCTTGGTATTGCTGGTCAGCAGGGCCAGCTTCAGAACGTGAGTTAATAGGCATCTCCTACCTTAACATGTTTAGTTTTCTTTAAGTGTCATCTTGGTTTTGTATTTCCTGCGTTTGTGATGGCTGCTGTAGGTACTTAGCGAGTTGTCCGTGTAGCTTTTGTGTGCCCTGAGGTTAAACCTTATTTTCATTTGAAAATACTTTTCATGCATGGAAATACATATGAACTGGAGTTTGTTCTCTCCGGGGAGGTTTTAGAAAGGTACTTCAGGCATGAAATCTTATCCCTGTATGTTCCCCTGTCCCTCTTCTGTCCCTGCTCGCGTCCGGCAAAGACAACGGATGTGTCTCAGATTGGTTGGAGCAGGGCTTTGGCCTCAGGTGGATTTTGCTTGTCCCCATCCCTGCTTCCCACTCCCCTGCCTAGTGCCTTAGTTTTAGCTTTGATTAAACCTTTTGGGTCTGGGGTTTGTTTTCTTACATTTTTACGATGCAAGGTGACAAAGCCGCCCTGCACCCGAAGAGTTGCAGTGTTCTGGAGCGACAGAGTGAATCGAAAGCAAAGCAGAATGGGAGTCTGCAAGGGCTGTAACTGTCTGGAGGGCTGATGTTGGGGAGAGAAGTTTGCCCGGAGCCTGGGGGGACCCAGGGAAATATTTCCACTCAAACTTCATAAAACTTAACTTTAAACCCAATAAAAACCTCTGCTCCTTCCCTTTCTGTTCTCCCGTTTCCTTTCTTTCTCTACCGCTCTGGATAAAACTTCCTCGTATTTTGGCTTGCAGTATTTTTTTTTTTTTTAATTTTAAAAGAGGCTTTAGTTGCTACCTTTTTATAGATTATTATTCTTTTTTGCTGTGAAATGTTTTTTTTTTTTCTTAAATCCGTGCTCAAATTTCAGTGGTAACCTCTCGTATCGAAGGCTGTGATTAAAGTGTGATTCCTTATTTTCTTCCTGGAATCCTTTCTCAGTTTACAGTGACAAATCTTTCCTGCCTTACCATATATGACACTGTGGTTAAATGTCTCCGTCCCTCACTTAATTAAATCCAGTTGCTTACTTCCAATTCAGATCTAATTAATGTACTGCAATAGCTGGTTCTGGGCTTAATGGAACCGGTCAAAACTTTTCAAAACTGCCCACACAATGTAAATCCCATCTGGAAATGAGTTTTTGCTCTGACCTGGAATGAAAGGAAGTATGCACAAGCATTCCTGCAAACTGGAAATCCGAAATATGTTGCGGTTGCAAGTGTTGGTGCAAAAAACACCAGTCTGGTAACTTGGACATAGGCATTTGGTTCCCAGCTCTGTTTTGTTTATGGTGCATTGTGTTTTCAGTGTGGCATCCCAACAGGAGCTGTCCCATGGTGCCCCAGTGACAGTCACAGGCACTGGGACAGTAAGGGGTGTAGATTGGAGTGTAGGCAAGTGTGGATCTGCCTCCCTGCAGGAGGAGGAGAGAATAGGATATTTCCTACTGTATCTTTTAGGAGCACTTAGAAATGCTTCAGTGCACTTGTGTAGGGCACCAGGATTTGGTTGTTGTGGATGAATGTAGAGGCAGTGCAGGAAAACACAAATGTGGAAACAGGAAACAAAGCCCCCCCAGCCCAGCGTGAAAGGTTGGAATTTTGAAATGAAATTCCCAGATTTTCCAGCATTGGGTTCCTGAGAGGAAAGTGTGCACTTCGATCTCTCGGGGAAACACATTTGCGAGCAGCTCAGCTTTTGGGAACACTGTTTGTAATAAAATTTTTGTGATTAAAAGAATGTTGATGAAAGACTTCTGACCTATCTAAAAAACTTTAGAGCTGTTTTCCTCTCTGTTTCTGCTGACTCCAGTCACTAGTGCTGTCAACAATGTTTAGGAATACCATTATTCAGTGTTCAGTGTTGTTTCCTGATAAAGAAATAATGGCAGGGGAAAAAAAAATCCCCTGCTGACATGTTGAAGGCAGATTGTGTGCTGTGAGCAAGGTGACACTTGTAGGCATCTGGGGTTTAGGTGCCTGCAGTCCCTCGTTAGCAGTTTGTAATCAGCATATGGCATGTCTGCGTGGCAAGATGCAGGGAGTGATCAGCCCTGCCATGCTTTGGAGTAATACTATTATTTCCCCTGCTACCCAAGTCGCTCCTGTGGACATTTGGATCTAGCTGTGTCATGCTGTCGCACAGGAGGTGCTGTGAAAGGAGAACCCAAGAAAGGAGAACCCAAGAATCCCAACTCCCCCCGTCGCAGGTTGTGCTTCGCTCTCAGTCCCCTCCATCCATCTACGTCCTGGAAAAAGGGGGTGACTCACATCCCTGCTCCGTGCCAGCCTCTGCTGGAGGTGTGTTGGTGACCCACCCGTGAGTCACTGCAGCAGGGACGCTGCCTTTCCTTGGACAACTTTCCGTTCCTCGGCCCTGCTATTTTTGGGCCCAGTAATTACGAGGTGCGCCGTGAATCACCGCCGTCTCGCTGTTCGCCGGGAGGAAACCAGGCAAATCGTGTTAACGTGCTTGGCAGGAGGAATTCTTGTTCTCCAGTGTTTTACAGGCTTTGGCCCTTCTTCTTGCTCCCCAGAGGGATGTGCTCACCCTTCCTCATGCGGAGCTGTCACGCAGGATTGAGCAACGGCCAGACGGCCTCGGGGCTCGTGTTCCCTCCAGCCGGGTGTAGTTTTCTGGGCTGAAAGTGATGCTTCAGAGGCCTGGAGGGGATTCCCAAGGGGTCCCAAAGGCCTTTATTGATTTGTTCATACAGTCCACATAGGCAGGGTTTAGATTAGCAAACAGTATTAAATGGATAACTGTGGAGGAGGCCAGACACTCGTGTTGACGTTGGCCTCTAGGGCAGCTGGGCTTGCGGCGTTTGCACCATTCTGAGGGACACTGGTGCCCTGAGGCACTCTGGTGTGTTGAGAGGTGCACAGCTATGTGAGAGCTCCCCAGCAGAACCAGGGGGCATTAGCTGACCCTTTTTGTGAAGGGTTTGATGGTGAGTCAAGAGAGAGATGTGTGGGACTTCCTTCCTTCTTTCCCAGGGACAGACCTAGTGACAGCATTCCCCCCTCAGCAGGGAGGAGTGTGTGCAGGGTATTCTGCATGAGCAGTGGTTAAGTTCCATCCCTCTTTGCTTCCCACCACCTAAGCAGGATAAGTTCACCTGTAGCCTTGTTTTAATTCCCTGGCATTCCTACACATGTTTATCTTACATATTCCTGCCTCTGCCAGTCCCTTCCCAGCTGAGCTTTAGGATTCAATGTGCCTGTTAAAAACTGGTCTCCAAACGCTTCTTCTCAGATACAAGAGAACCAAGGGCATATTTTTGCACCCAGGAATCCCCAGGCTGGAAAGGAGTCTGCTGGGGATTGTCAGGCTGTTGGAGGAGGATTGGGGATGGAGGCACTGTAAACCTGCAGGAATTTGAAAAACCTACTTTAATTTAAGAGGAATGTCCTTTTGTTCCCAAATGGATGGGCCTTGCTCCAGAGGCATTCAGGTGCAGTAACTGGTACCAGATGGGCTGTGAAAAGCAACACAAACAGGTGGTGAGGACAACAACCATAGACTTTCATTTCCTTGACAGCTTCTCCCTGTACCTTCCATACCCCCTGGAGAACAGGAGGATGAGGGGACCTGTCAAATCTGTATATGGCAAAAGGGATGACTGTCAGGAGGATGTTCTGCAACTGTATTTAGCAGGTCAAGCCCTTTGACTCTCAGTGGTGAGGCTGTCTGTCATCTGGGCCAAAGTGCCTAGTAATGAACTTAAAATATAATTAACTCACACGTGCATTTTTATAGATACAGTGATCAATGTATTTTAGTGTATGCTGACACGAATATTGGCTCAGATCCCCCCAGGTGTAACTGCTGCTCTGCCACCCCAGAGCGGGACCACACTCACATTGTCCTGCTGTGCTCGGGGGAATCGAAGGCGAGGACTGCAGGAGCATGGGAAGCCTTGATGTTTCTGGAGGATTCCACACATGCTGGAGCGCTTGAAGAGGGATGAGTACAAGGCATGCCAGTCCTGCAGCCTGCACGGACTGTTTTATGGCTGCAGCAGTGGCCTCCTGCCTTCCCAGGCTGGTGCCTTGCTCTCCACTTCCTTCAGTGTGGCATCCCACAGAAACTGAAGTGTTTGCTGGGCTGTGACTGCTGGGATGAGGGAACGTACTCTGATACAGGAGACGTTGCTCTGCAGCAGCACTGGAAAAAGGAGAGATGGCGCAGAGCAGATATTTGCTAAGAAAAGCCATTTCATGGTTGTGCCAGCTCTGATGTTGCTCCAGTGACCATCGGCACAGACAGCAGTGATAAGTGTGACTCCAGGTGTATCGATTTATTGCTGAGTAAATGCAAACCAGGTACAGAACAATGGAAGCTCTTATGGGACACACAGATTGTTGCTCAACACCTTGCTGGGCTGGGCAAGGCACAGAGGATGCTGGAGAGGGCACAACTGTTCCTCGCTCAGCAGTACACAATGTGCTTATGCTCAGTCTCTCTCATACTGGGTTTTTGCTTCCCAGTTGCAATGCTATCCATGCCTATCTGACTGCATTTCTGTGTCCTTGGCTTGCCAGAATACAAGTGAAACTGGCTTTTGTCCTTGTCTCATGTTCAGGCCTGTATCAGTCACGCTTCATTTCCACTGTCTGACACCTCTTTGTTCACAGCTCCCCGTTTCTGCCTCAATCGACGCCTCGCGGTCTGGACGTGGACAGGATAAGAGAATTTAAACCAAACAGAGCAGCAGAGGACAGCATTACCTTGGCTGTAGACAAATCTAGAGTAAAGCCATTTCCTTGTGCTGTCCTTCTGCAGAGACAGGCTCACCTTCTGACAGCCAGTAAGAGCTGATGCAGAAGTTGTGCTATCCCAGAGATCCATATTATATCCCAGTCAGGGCAATCCTTGGAAATTTGAAGCCAAGAGAACAGGGCTTCATGATACTTTGCAGTCAGAAAAGGTTTCCAGGACTGTCAGGAATAGGGAAATGCATTTTGGACTTTTTTTGGTTCTTTAATTTGAAGATAAGGAAGCTGAGGAATGGAGTAACTTGAGAGAGCTGGTACAAGTCTTAACACAGTTGAGTTGGAAACTAAATGCTTGGGGTCAGTGGACTTTCCACCTCCTATTTACATGGGGGCTAACACAGTGTGGTTAATGAATGTGTGGTATTAAAATTGTGCAAGCCCCTTTCCATCTCGAAACCATTGAGATTATCCACCCCATGGCTCTGGGCTCTTCCCTTTTTAGCATTTCACGTCTCCAATCATCTCTCCTAGATGATCAGCTGAACTCAGAAGAGAAGAAGAAAAGAAAGCAGAGAAGGAACAGGACTACCTTCAACAGCAGCCAGCTCCAGGCATTAGAGAGAGTCTTTGAGAGGACACACTACCCCGACGCCTTTGTACGGGAAGACCTCGCACGCAGAGTCAACCTCACCGAAGCCAGAGTGCAGGTAATGCCCTTGTATCCAGGCACACCTCCCCTGGGGGATCATCATCATTACTCCAGGAAGGCAGCAAAAATCCTTGAGGCCTGTGGGGCACACAAGGGTCACCAAGCTGCGGGGTCCTGCTGTATTGCAGGGCACGGGTGGTGTGGGGAAGGAGCAGAGCTGGTTGTGACGGCTGGTGGCTCTTTGTGCTTCCCGCCCCAGGTGTGGTTCCAGAACCGGAGAGCCAAGTTCCGCCGGAACGAGAGGGCGATGCTGGCCAGCAAGAATGCCTCTCTGCTCAAATCCTACTCAGGGGACGTGACCGCCGTGGAGCAGCCCATAGTACCTCGCCCAGCTCCGAGACCCACCGACTATCTCTCCTGGGGCACCGCCTCGCCTTACAGGTGAGCCAACAACCCCTCTGGGCTGGCCAGTTCTTGGCATAGTAGAGAGCGTTATAGAGTGGCCCTCAGACAACTCTTACGAGCTGTTTATATTCACATGGAACAACTGGAGGGTACAGCAGTTTGACCACCCCATTGGTTTTCCTTATCTGTTCTCATCCCACCCCATCTCACTGCCAGGTTTGCAAGGTGGGCTCAGCTCAGCATCATCGCGGCTTTCTGGCAGCTTCTTTTTTTGGTAGCTCCTTTCTCTGCAGTTCAGGAAGTTTTGAAAGAGGATCAGATAGAAATACATGGAAACAGAAGGGGTTGTTTCCCATGTGCATCCACTTTAAAGCAAGGAAGAGACCTTTCCATGGGGCACAGATCCAGGGGAGGTGAAGGCAGAGCACCTGGGAAGACTCAGCCACACACAGTGGCCAGAAGAGGGAGTTCTGTGGCTGTCCTGAGGCAGTCACTGGTTGGGATGCAAGGAAGAGCTGGAAACTCACTCCTTGCATGTTGCTCCCATTCCTTCCCTCAGTGGTGAGCAGTTTCTTTCCAGTGGTCTGAGCACAAGCGTGAGTGTGAATGCTGTGCTGTGGTTTGCCCACAGTAAGGACCAGGTGACAGATGGTGTTCAGTGTCCATGTCCCGTGGTCAGTGCTGCTTAAGGGGTGAGAGGAAAGAAGCATAGATGTGGCAACCCCAGTCTCAAAGGATCTGGGATGTCCATGCACATCACAGGCCTCCCTGTCCTCCTTCGTGCCATTCACAGCCCAGCAGGAACTGGGTGTGGACGAAGATCCACAGGATGTGTTGGTTTGTGGGGAGCCAGCTGGCTCGTAGGCAGTTAAAAATGAGGTTGGTGGGTGTTTTTTAGCACAGTGCCTTCATTGTTGGTAAGGACCTTGAAGCATTTGGCTGGGTTTCTTCCTGTTCCTCTGGCCTGGTCACAGCCACCCTCCTGCTGGCTGCCAGGAGCCATGCCATGCACAGGGACCTCTCCTGCTCGGGCATCTCGACCCCCTTTTTGCTCCCAAACGTTGTTTGCACAGTAAGCCCTGTGAACACAAAGCCTTGCTGATAGTTTGTTGCTTCCGTGCCACGGGGTCCTCCCCATCCCCCCTGTAGCTCCAGAGGGAGAAGTCAGGTACTGGAAAGGATGCATTTGACAGCCACCAGTTTGGTCTTAGAGATAACAGCCCTTATCCTTTGGATTTCATCCAAGGACTGCTGTCTGGCAAACCCCTCCTTTTGTGGTTAAGGCTTTCTGTTGAAGTACTGCTTGGTGTAGCACCCCGGGGAAGCATCTAGGTGGTGAGATCAGGGAGGAGAAACAAGTTCCTTCCCCACCCTGCTGAGACTGTGCTGGTGACAGTACCACATCCCTGCTGAATATTCATGACTTATTTTTCTACTTCTCACACTTTTAAAAATAGATCAACCCTCCCAAGATGTTTACACAGGGGGCTTCATAAGGGCTTCTATAGGAGAAGACCCTACAGAGGTAACTTCCAGGGGTACACTGAGAAGGGCTGTCTGGGGCCACTCTGGGCAGTGAGAAGCCCAAGGTGCCTGGGATGTGCAAACAAGGAGAGCAAGGCAGAAGGCAAAGCCTTAGGGTTGGGTTTTTTCCCCACTGAGGTCCAGAGCTGGCTATGCCTCTCCTCAGTGCAGACACATCCTCACTGTTCTGATATCTCCCCCTTGTCTTAAGCCAGTATGTTTCAGCACAGACATGTGCAGCTTACAGTTGTCACCACCGGCTGACACGTCAAGCTAGGATGGACTGTCACCCTCCCACTGCCCAGCATTGGCAGAGGAGCAGAGCATCTGATTTCTGCAGTGTGAAGTGGTCAGGACTCTCAGACACTCCAATGCTCCTCAGGCCTTCTGTTCCTACCCATCATCTCTTAGCAATAGCGTTCATCTTAAAGGGCACCCAGGGCCGAGTTGTCACAGCCTCATTAAAGCTTTGAACTGAGTGAGGTTATTACAACACTGGACACTTGGTGAAATAATATTGAAACGCTCCAGCCATGTGGAGTGTTTGCATGGCCCTCTGCCCCCTCCTCATCTCCCTGGACCAGCCCCTGATTTACGGCTGCTCCGGGAGAGGGCTGAGAGCAGGGCCCGGAGCTGCGCCGCCGGTGCTGGTTTTACTCTTAGATCTGGGGAAAGTTTTCAATCAGCGTGTTTGTTCTCCAAATACACTCAGCCACAGGTCAACCAAAGCTATTTGCAGATCTGTGTCACATAGACAGCCAAGTAGATACTATTATTTTTTTGAAGTTGAAATGTTTTGCTTAGACATTTTTTAGCGTAGGTTCCTAAGAAAACAAGACTTGCAGTCGCGCTGTCAGCCCGCACTTCCCACTCCAACAACCTCTGACTCCACGGGCCATTGGAAACCATATTTGAAAGGAGGATTTTTAGGCCTCAGAAACATGATGTTGCTCTGTGTTTCGTGAAAGCAGACAGCTGAGTGGAGGAAGGAGGGCCTGTCTTTGCCTGAATGGGGCAGAGCAAGGGGCCAACAGGGTGACTTCAACCCTTATTAGACCCTGAGGAGTGTCTGAAGCAACCCTCAAGTTGTTCTGATGTTTTGAGACAGCCTTCTTGTGCACTGCTCTTGCTAAAAGAGGGTGTTTCTGAAGATTATTGGCTTAGCAGAGGTTTCACTTGGCACCAGCAATTTTCCCCACACCTGTGGGGACCTTGGAGCCAGAGACTCCTGGGAGCTTCAGGCCAAACTTGGGCAGCAGCCTGGTTTTGAATGGGGACAGTTTTACACCCAAGGCAGAAAATCCCTATTTTATCTAATCTAGGATATCCTTGAGGCTCTTCTTCCAGCACAAAAACATGGGAGAGTTGCACACTATGAAAACAGGTGGGAATGAGAGCTTAAGCAGCCGTCAGCTTTAGACCTTGTAAGACTTTGCACACTTCTGCAGGCAGCACTCGGCTCCTGACATGATGCTGACTTGCAGGGGAGCAGAGTGACCAGCCCAGCCACGGAGAGGGAGCTGAGGGGGTGCAGCCAGCTGGGGAGAACTCCAGGCAAACCATCCATCGCATCCTGGATCCTGCTGAAATGCAGCTGTCGCAGCCCCAGTTGGGCAGAGTCTGTTTTATTGTCCATCCTCCATGTTCTTCCTGGAGCTGTCAGAGACTCTGAGAGTCCTGAATGTTTGCTGTCCTGGGGAGAATATTCAGTGCTTTTCTCTGGGTGGGTGTGCAAGCAGCTTTGTATCCTGTGGATCTCAGCTGCCCTTTCAGTGTGTGTAAGCTGTGGTGTTTCCACTGGTCCTGATGCAAAGATGACAGTCCTTCACTGAAGAAGTTATTTTCCTTGATTTTAAAGTGAGAAATAGGAGTCATATGGCCTGGGATGGAACCTACCAGTTCTCCCTGGTTTGGATCTCCTGGAGGCTGAGGATTCAGGCAGCACTGAATGGCATTTAAACTCCTGACAGGTCAGCTCTGCTCTAAGAGGTCAGAGATATGACCAGTACTTTGGGATGAGCAGGCAGTCCTCCAACCTGGATCTGTGCAGCGAATGCCCTGTCCCTCAAGGGAGATTTTCTGTTGCAAAGACTCCTCCAGTCATGGAGATCAGTGCTGGAAGAAATTAAAAAAAAAAAAAAAAAAAAAAAAAAGAAAAGAAAAAAAGGGAAAAGCCAAGCCATCTTCTTTCATGGGCTGTGGATGGAGGGGAGGGTTTCCCAGAGCCTCAGCCATGAGCCACCTGGGCAGGCAGATGGAAAAGGTCAGACCTGAGCTTGCCTCCAGCAGAGCGCTTGTGGTTTCCTCCTGAATGCACTGTCTGTGTTAAATGGGCATCTCTAGTTCGTGTGGTGATGGTCAACTGGTTTTGATCTGTGGATCCATGGACAGGAAATGCAGCAGGTCAGACAGTGTGCTGGTTTGGGGGTTGAGGGGGTTGGTTTTTTTCATAAATCCATGGGTTAAGCAAGTTTTCAAGTGGCCTGGAAAACAGATTTGCAGATTTTTTGGTAGGATAAGAAAAGAGTCAGAGGTTTTGGGTTAGCCTCTGCTGTCAGAAGTGATGGTTTTCATGAATAAAGTCATTATTTGAAGGGAGAAAAAGTATTTCATGGTTGGTTTTTTTTTTTCTCCCTGAACCTTCAGGGCATGCTCTTTATGATCAGCTGAAGTTTTGAGGGGGGAAAAAAAAGTGTGGAAATTTTCATTCCAAAAGGCTGAAACCAGAAAACATCCCAATTGTTGAAATGGGTTTTTCCCAGAGTGTTTCTTTAATGTAACATGTGTTTGAGAAGTGACGCGATTTCACAACCAGTAAAACCAACAATTGCTCTCATCAGAAAGACACTGCTTCCAGTGGGAATACTTTTAAGGACAATGGTCTAACTGGCAGGCTGACCTCATTGTAAACTTTTTTTTTTCTTTTTTTTTTTAAGGGGGGGTTAGAAAATAGGAAGTGGAAATTTTCCTGTTGACTTCAAGCGGCTTTGGGGCTGTCTGTTCCCCGGGCGAGCGAACCGCAGCGGAAAGATTTACAGGGGTGGGAAATAAGGAGGAGCAGCAGTTCCCTGCTGGCATCACAAACTCATCCCACAGGTGTGGAAATCCCAGGGTTTGAGGCCATGTCTGATGTGATGTTTCTCTTTCCGTCCCGCAGTGCCATGGCCACCTACTCTGCCACGTGTACCAACGCCAGCCCGGCCCAGGGCATGAACATGGCCAACAGTATTGCCAACCTGAGACTGAAGGCAAAGGAATATAGTTTACAGAGGAATCAGGTGCCCACAGTCAATTAACGACTGGAGGCAGCTGCTGCCTTGCAGAAGGAGAAAATGCAAGAGCGCCCGTCCTGCTTCGCAACTTGTCCGTGCTGAACTAAAGAAAAAAAAAAAAAGAAAAAGAAAAAAAAATTTAAAAATATAAAAAAAAAAAAAAAAGCCAACCCTCGCCCAGAACTGAACATGGGGAGCAAACTGAACCGCTTGTGAGTGACAAGGTTCCTCCTTCCTTTTGGGATAATGCCACCATTTTTTTTTTTCTTGTTATTGTTGGGTTTATTGCTTCTGCTCAATATACTACGAGCTTCTTCAGTAAAGGACAGTCTCACCCTTGTTGGTCTCCACTTTTGTATGGGACTGCAGAAAGAAACCTCTGCCAGTCTCAGCCCAGGGGCCAGTCCCACCACCACCGTGCTGAGATGCAAAGCTTCCGCAAAGCTTCCTCCTCTCCCTGCTGCCCCAGCTCACCCATGGAGAAGTTGCTTGGTCACCGCTTCCCACTGTATCCACCTGACCCTCATCCCTCCATCCCCTGTACCACAGAGGCAGTGACAGTCTGCGAGAAGCCCGTTAGCGCAACGAGATGGATTCATCCTGTCTGCGTTGCCTGGACCACTCCAAGGTGTGAGGAAGACCTCCTTGTGCTCATTTCAATGCTTTGCTGGGTATTCCCAGCACTGCTGCCTCAAAAAAGCCAAAGAAGAGAGAGGAGCCAGCGTGGGTGTGTGAGCAGGGGGAGGGCGGCGGAGGGATCGCTCTGTAGTGCCAAGGATAGGACTGTTAGGACACTCCTTTCTATGCCTTACAGTTTGTGCCACAGGGAAAGGCGTTGTCCAGATGCATTTGTTTTATATATACTGTATATATTTATATATATAAGATAATACATGCAAGCTTGGTTGGTGTTTTTTTTTTTTTTTATTCAACGAAATAAAATCCATGGAAAATGTTTGGGATGTTTGTGCTGCATCCAGGTTCCTGGAGCCATGCATTGAAATTCCAGCCCCAGCCTCTCTCACCCTTGTCAGAGCTCTGCCAGGCAGCCTTGGGCAGCGCTGGAAGTGGCAGCTCACGTCCTCCTCCCACGAGCACCCCACAGAAGTGGTGCTGGAGGGAGCCACACTCCTCGGCAGGTTTTCCCCACGGGCATTTGCAGCTTCCTAGAGTACAACGAGGATCTCCTCTCCAGTCAGGCAGGTTCGTGTGGTTCTTGGGAACACACAAGGACATCGCTCTGGATGTCTCTGCCGGCCCCTCTGACGACAAGTGATGTCTCAGTGTCACACCAAAGACCTTTTCTCCCCCCGTTCCCATAACACTGCCCAGTGAGGCTTGTCCTGTAGCTTTAACCACTCTCCTTTGCTCTCCTTGCCTGCTGTCCTCTCTCTGGGCTCTAACTAGGACCTAAAGGAGGTTTCTTCCATACAAGCATCCTGAGGAAACTAGGATCTTTTATTTTACTGGTGATGCCTGCCTCTTGGAGGGAGGCAGGGGGCTTATTTATGGCCAACAGCACTTGGGTCCAAAGTGAGGTGGACTTTGCCATGGAATAGTCCCACTGGAAGTAGAGGAGCGACTCCATGGTCCAGACTGGACCATAAGGGAAGGAGAAGGAAACTCGGTCATGAGAGAGAGTTCTGGTGGAGGGGCTTAGGTCTCCACCCTGGTTTGCTGCAGACACACTGGGCACAAGTAGATGTCTGACAGTGGGCTTTGGTAGTCTGAAACATCATGTTGCAGGAAATGAGAAAGAAATCTCTTCAAAGTGAAGGTGCAAATTAAACTGCACCTTGGCAGAAGATGAATGGAAATCCAGGCAAAGTATTTGAGGAAAAAAGCCCCGAATCCAAACTTGAGTGAGTTGTGCCTGTGATTGTATGTGTTGCTGCTGGAATTTTTTATTTTCTCCCTGTGTGGGTATTTTTGACGGAAAAAAGAAATTAAATTGTGATCAGGACAAAAAGCTGAAAGTCACAGAACATCAGCAGAGACAGGGAGGCTGGGCAAGCACTGCATTTTAAGAAATCCATCATGTTCTGTTTGGTCCCTTTTTTTGGCTTTCTGCAGTATGGAGAACCTAAAATCTCTAAATATTTCTATCATGAGTAGTGTGGTTCCAGCTCCTAGAGCCAAGTGATCATGCTGGAAATCTCAGCCTGCACTTAGAAACTCACTCCTGATTGCTGTGCCTACTCAAATAGAGGAACTATTGAAAAACGTGTCCTGCATGGGCAGAAGGGACACAGTGCCATGCAGTGTCACTCAGAGGTTGTTGAGTGCCTTATATTGATGCTCTCCCTTCTCCTTGCCTTGCTGCCCTTCTCTGCAATCCTCCAACATCCCAGCAGTGACAGCAGCCTGGATGAACTCCCCTGACCTGCCCCGAGTGTCCACCCTGGAGCTCTTTCCTTCAGCATCTTGGTGGCCTTTTGGCCTTCCCCTTGTCTTTGCCCCCCCTTTTCTGCAGTGGGAAAAAAATCACCTTGAGCAGCTTTTTATTTTGTTGTCTGTATGCAGACACCTCTTTCTGAGGTTAGCAAGGAGACAGCTCAGAGAGCATGAAGCTCCTGGCACCCCAACACCCGTCCATGGACCAAGACACCCATCCCCACACTGTGACGTTCACATGAAAGGGTCACATAAACGTCTGTGCAAAGCCACCTTCAGCCTCCTCACCGTATTTGTGTGAGGAATGGAGTTGTCTGGCACAGGCTGCTCCCGTGGGAAGGTTGTGCAAGCTTTTGACTTCCAGTTTGAGCTGGGCCTTGCCTTGGTTCGGGCTGTTTGGCCAGGGATGTCCCCACAGCTGACTGGGCTGTTGTCAGTTCAGGTGAGGCCTCTCACATCACCTTTGAGCTGGGTGATGGGTGACCCAATGATTGTTTTGTTTACATGGATTTACTAAACGGAGTCCAGCCAGAGGAAGGGGCAGGTTTTGGTGTTTGTTTCTTAATTGCTGGTGATCTCAGCCAACAGGCAGCGTCTTGTTGCCTATCAAGCCAAAGCAAAATTTTATTATTGTGTATGTTTAATCTGTATTTTGCTAAAACATGTAAATATATGTGCAGATCAAGGGCCTTCTCCTCCAAGCATGGAGCTCTCCAGGGTTTTAGTAGACTTTTGGCTGCAGCTCTAGGAAGTTGCCATGGTGACCACAGTTATCACTACTTTTGGGTACCATTCAGGGGAGAAAATGGTCTTGAGACACATTTCTCTCAGCAGCTCTGTACAAATGCTGTTTTCTCAGGCTCCCCCTTTCTCAAGAGGTGACTGATTCTCTCTAAGTGAGATTTTTGAGCATGACAGGGATGGATGATTGACGAGGCTGTTGGAGCTTGACGCGTGAAGCCACGGGATTCCCAGATGGAAGTGTATCCTGTAAATTATCCCTCGCTTTGTGATGTAAAATGTACAGTGTTTACACTAGAATAGAAATGATCATTTTCAATAAAAGGGGGAACAGACTCCCCAACCCTTTCTATAAGCTGCCACACCTGTGTCCTGTGTTGCTGCCTTGAGCTGTCCTGGGGGTGGGAACATGCAGGAGCCTTGTGGGGGGAAACTGGGGACAGTGGAGCAGGGCTTGGGGCTGCCTGCCCAGCAGGTTTATCCTGGGGACACAGTGCAGCCCGTCAGGAGACCACAGAGAGGCTCCAGTGGAAGTGGGGACCCCTCTGCTGTGTCCAGAGCCCTGCCTGAAGCACAGGATCCTTCTGGCAGCACAGGCAAGTTCAGCAGCAGCGTTAAGGCAGGAAACACCCACAAAAACTTCTCCTAAGAGATGGTTTTGAGGAAAAGGCAGGACACACTGTGGCTTCACCCCCATCTCCCTACACACCCCTGGGCTGGCGAGACACCAGGTGGGGCTGAGTGTGGGGCAGGAGGGATGAAAGGGGGGGCTCCCTTCAGAGAAGGGAGGTGAGGGAGGGATGGGGATCCCTGTGTGGGTGCTGGAGATGGGCAACCTGCAGGGAAGGAGGGGAAGAGGGAAAGCAACAAATGAGAGGAAAAGGATGGAGTCCCTTCACTGCAGGGAGCAGTGGAGATGAGCTCATTAGGGAAATCCCTCCACTGCAAAGCAAGGGTCAGAAGGAGCTCAGAGGGTGATGAGGGCTAATTAGTGCAGGCTATTAAAGGAGGGATGGATCAGGTGTTGGTGAGGAGTTTTTGTCACCTGAGGACACTAAGCTGGGCTGGAGCTGGTGAGTTGTGCTTCAGTGCTTGGGTCTCTGCTGGGAGCTGCTGTTGGGTGGGGGGGAGATGCTGGATGTCTGGGGCTGGGGGACTTCTGTGGCTTCCCTTCTTGGTCACTAAGTGATTCATTGGGATTTGAGCCAAATGTTGGGAATTGGGAGTGTATCTGGGCTGGCCTCCTGTTTCCCTGCTGATCTGGCTTCTGACCCTCTGTGGGCAGTCAAATTTCAGCAGCCCAGTCCACAGAGAGACCCCCTTGAGAGGAGATGGGTATCTCTGCAAAGCCCTCAGCAGCGAGCCAAGCTTGCATTCCTTGCAAAGCTGATTATTCACTCCTCTGAAGCTGAAATAATAATAATAATAATAATAATAATAATAATAATAATAATAATATCACTCACTATTTCTCGGTTGCCAAAATAAGTAGGCTTGTAAATAGCATTGCTTCCAAGCTGATTTGGAGACTGGAGTGGCTTGGACTGAGTTGAAACAAGCCTTGGATGTCCAACCAGACCTTCAGCTGGCTCATCTGAGCTCCCTTTGGGTAGGTGTCCATCTCCCCACCTGGCACTGCCATGCTGTAAGCTCCTCCCCCTGATGGCTCCAGCTCTCAGTTTGGCTTGGATTTTCCAGCAGGACCGACAGAAACCATGGCAGAAGCAGGGTGTGGTGGCCTCCCCACACGCAGCCGCCGCAGGATCTGCTGAACATGCATTACACATGTGTAGTATCCCCACCAGGGGAGGGGATACCTAATTCGCCTGGGCTTCTTTATAGCAAAGTCCCATCTCCTGCTCACAGCTGAGTGACAGGGAAAGCCCCTGGGTGGTTCCATGCCCGGGGGTTACCCATGGGGGCTTTACTGTTCACCTTTCCCTCCCTCTGCCCCTCCAGAGACATCCCGGGTGAACAGGAGCAGCTGCTCAGTGGCTTGGTTGGGTCTCTGCAGCCTGGATTTGTGGCTTAGCACTGCTCCTGTGCTCCCCACCTCCTCCCTTGGGGCTTCCCCACCAGTTCTTTCTCTGCCCTTGGCTGCCTGATACACTTTTCCTGCCTCTCAGCAAAGAGTGGCTCAAGTCGGGTATTTTGTGTTTCTGCTCGTCCAGCAAAAGTGAGGAAATAACAGAAAGCAGTGAAAATCAGGAGAACAGGAGTGGGGAAACCCCAGTTCCTTTCACAAGCCAGCAGCACCTGCGTTTCCTATCAGGGGGTGGTTGGCACGTGTGGTGTGCGCTCAGGGTGTTCAGAAATTGGGTCTGACAAAAAAAATTATCTTTCTGTAAGGAAAGGCAGGCCAGCAGTCTCTTTTTGAGGGCTGGAGAGGACCATGTGCTGTGCCTGAACCTTCTTGCATACCCCTAATACCTGCTTTTGGGCAGGAGGGTGTCTGTGGGGCTGCTGGGATCTCTGAGTCGTGGCAGGGAAAGGTGCTGTGGGAGCTCACAGCAGGCCGAAGGATGACAAACAGCAACAAGCACCTTATAATGTCTCATCCTCTTTTTCTTTTTTAATAACTCTTCTAAGATCAGAGTTACTCATTCCAGCACCTTGGCCAAATTTTGCTCTCTGTCTCTCTGGAGTCCCTCAGCAGTGTCAGACAGATGCTGTTTTCCTTTGCCTCCTGCCTCTGCCTGTCCGAGCGATGCCAGATATTGTGTCACAGCTGCTGTTTTCCAACCCAGAGGTGCTTTCAGAGTGGGGCCAGGTGGAGCCCTCCTTGTAAATGGGAGGTGCTAAAATTAGCCAGGCTATAAAGGCATCTTGGGACACCACAGAGCCCCCCATTTCAGTGGCCAGGTGGTGAGGTCAGTCCCACCTTCCCGAAAAGCAGCCACGTGTGAAGGAGATGAGCGCTCCTCCGCGGCCACCCCCAAGGAGCAGAGGAGGCAGTGAGCTTTCCTCAGGGTAAGTGGGATGTGAGGTTACACCCCCACTCCCTCTTGCCATCATGCTCTCAGAAAAACCTGTCCCCAGGCAGGAAAAGTCCCACTGTGCTTCTGAGGAGGGTCCTCATAACGCTGCTGAGCTGACACGGTGGCTTTTCATGCATCCCACGTGCAGGTTTGGGACGGGCTTGGTGCCACATGTGGACTGTGGGCAAATAAAAAGCGAAGGCGGGATTAAAGCAGCTGCAGAGTGTTCTTTGTCCCCAGCTGTGAGGGGTGTGGGACAGCTGAGGGTCTCCTCTTTTTCCTCCCCAGGACACTCAGCTCCGGTGGGAACTGTCCTGCCTGGGAAGCGCCACTCAGCACAAACCAGAAAGGTTTGTGTTCACCCAGGGGGGTGAGCCAGGTCCATCCCGCAGTGGAAGGAGGTGACTCCCACAGCTGGCGCTTAGCCTGTGGATTTGCACCCCACAAAGCTGCCTGACTGTTGTAGCAGTGCTTGTAGAAATAGTTTCTAGAGGAGCCGTGCTGGAGTCTTCAGTGGACACGTGGGTGGATGTGACTGAGCTGAGGCTGGTCCTGTTGTAGAACTGGGAACTGAACTTCTTCCAAGTCAGCCCCATCGTTTCCTCCCTTGCCTCAGCAAAGAGATGTGAGTCTTGTAGATATGGGACCTCAGGGAACGAGGGGATCTGGAGGAAAGTTGAGCTCTTTGCTCATCTGGCTCCTGAGGGCTGGGTGGGACAGGGAGCTCTGCCACATGCCCTCTCTTGCTGCTGCCTCCCATCAGCAAAGCATTGTCTTGTGGGAATCTTCAGCCCATCTCAGAGGGGTGGGACAGCAGCACCTCCCTGAACTGGCTGCAGGACAAAGACCTTCTGGACTGTGTTAAGGCCTGATCTGAGAAGCAAGTACAGCTCTCCAGGCTGGCAGAAGATTTATCACCGTGGCTGAAGGCTGTATCTAAAGCTGGTTGAAAAATGGAGTTTCTTTTCCTGTGGCAGCTTCCAAGATTTCACATATTTGACTTCATCCCAAATCAGGCCGAGGAGTGGAAATCTCTAAATATACTGCCAGGAAAATGCAAATATGTGCAGGCATGGCAGGAGAAGCTGACACGATAGATTTTCCAGCCTTACTGAAGTGGAACATGTTGAGCTTTTGGAAAACCCACTCCAAGAAAACTGTTGCATTTTGGCAACGCCTGTCTCTGTGCCCTAAGTGAAATGTCCAAGTGGGACGCTCCACATCCTGAGCTTGGCAGGACATGGGCTGTTTCCTCCAGCATCTCTGTCATGGACCAGTTCTAGATGTCTCCTCAGACTGCCAGTGAGCCCTGGGGTCAGCCCAGGGGGATGGATTTTGCCTGTCATGTCCACAATGAATGTGTGCTCAGACAAAACTGCCTTGCAGATTCAAAGGATAATCCATGTGCCTTCTCCTTCCCCATCATCTGGTTCTTTTAAGGCCATGAGGACACCACAGTGCCATCCAGATTGAGACTTGGGGCACCAAGGCCAGAAACCCAGGAGAATGGACTGTCCAAAATCACAGAAATCAGGGCTGGGAGTTACAGGGTTGTGGTTACTGCTTATTTTGGCAACGTGTGATACTTGGGCTGTTTCTTTTTTCCCCCCTTTTGCAAACCATTTGTCAAGGTGGAGTTTCACTGACGGAACGCAAATGTCCAAGAGGATTTTCAGAGGCAAATGGGGGATTCCTTTCAGTACAGTGACTTGCCTGTCACATGAAACCCGAGCTGAAGGTCCTGGAGGCGCCGAGCACGTGCAGCAGCGATGCATCCCCTGCACCATAGGGTGACTTCTCTCTCCCCACTCAGCATCTGCTGTGCCCAACCTCACTGCAGCAAGGAGAGCTTGCTGGCCAAACATGGCATCTTTTGAATAATAAATAATAATAATCTGTCTTGAATTCCACCCCTCTTTTTTCGGTGATGAATGGCTTCCATCACAGCGCGCGGAGGAGAAGCAGCTGTTGACGGGGGGCAGGGTGGCTTCTCTGGGGTTTATTGTTTTAATCGTGGCCTGAGCGAAAGTGACAGCCTGAAGATTAAATGTCTGCTGAAAGGAAATCATAACTCTGGGTGACTCCACTTAGCTCCACGCCTGTTAAGAATGTATTTTTGTTGGACATGGAGGAACGTAGTTTCGCCCAGCTATGCACTTAAAGGCCACTCCTGTCTGCGTTGATGCTGTTAGGTTTGCAAAATCTCTGGTGCCTCGGTTGGGAGTCCTTAGACCTACCTGCAGCCTCGTGTCAGAGCCTCTCCAGCCTCATCAGGTCTGGTTTTTCAGTGGATCTGTGCTGCACTAAGGAATGGAAGCCATGACACTGAATGGGGCTTTATAATCCCAAAGGAGACGAGGTGGGAAAGATGGTGAGCATGAGTTCTGCTCCCTGTTCGAGGGGAGGGACCCTCCCAGTGAGGGACAGAAGGATGCCAACAAAAGGGGGGATGCATTGGGTGACACCTGGGCAGCTTGTACCCACCTCTTGCTCTGCTCAGGCTCTCATGTCCATCTCTGCATGTCTACAGCGCTCGGCACAAGCAAACCCTGCTGGCTCAGGGCCTGCACCAAAAGGTGTGTTTTGGGGCTGCTTTTTGGGGTGCCATGTCATGTCCTGCTGATGATGGCCTTGGTGTGGGGTGCTGTAAAGCTGCAGAAGGATGTCAGCCTGCAGTGAGCGTGGCCATCCCACTGCCTGCCCCCCAGAGCCCTGCACGCCCTCACTGCACGGCACAGCTGGAGCTAAAGTGTGCACGTTGCTGCCACGTGTTTCAACTGGCACATCTCTTATCCAAGCACCAGAAATATGGGGGAGAGCAGTTAAAAATAGCATCTCCCATGTTCCTGAAAAAAAAAAATGTTCTCGTGCTTTGCTGGCTGCAGCCCCTGTTACGAAACGAAATATTTCCCATCAGCAGTCACGAGCCTTTGAGCCCAGGCTGCAATTCTGTTTGTTACAATAAGAGCCATTACCCAGAATAGAACAGGATTGGAATAGAAAAATCAGCAACGTTATTACTTTCCTTAAAAACAAACAAACAAACAAACAAACACACATCATAGGCCACTAATGGTGCCAGAAGGTTTGCTCTCCTGCTGCTGGATCCTCCCCTCCTTCACTCCACGGTCAGTCTCCAGCCCCTGATGCTGCAGTGCAGGAGGCCAAGGTGGGTATGAACAGGAATGTGTTTACCCCTGCACACAGCCCCAGGGAGCTGTTTGTTCAGGGTGAGTCCCACTGAACAGCTTGCCCTTCGAGGGGGTGGCATTGCTGCATGTGTGCAACCTCAGGTGGATTTTGCCTCATGTATTGGCTTTACTGAAACAGGGGGAAGATGTTGAACAGTAGTGCTGCTTTCTCTCCATGGTTTTGTTCACCTTTCCTAGTTTAAAAAAAAAAAAAAAAGCTTTTCCTAGCCGAAAAATACACTTAGCAAACAAATCTAAACTCTTTCAGAGAAGACTGAACATGTGAAAGCCCCCTCCAAAACTCTTACGTACTCAAATGTCACTTTTTCAGTGCATTCTAATCCTCATGGTTTCTTTGACAGCGTGTGACTCTGCCTGTGATTGTTTTTCCTGGGATATCATTGAGGTCTGGATCAGGAAAAAGCCAAGCTTGAAGGTGCTGGTGTGCTGGGCAGGGTGGAAGCAGGGTTGGCCATGTCTTGTCATGGATGAGTGACAGGGAAACAAACCCCTGGTGTTTAATGGCAATTCCCATGTCAACAATGGGCTGGAAGGAGCGGGGTGTCAAAGAGTGGTGTGCCACTTGTGAACCCATCAGTGCCCCTCCTGCTGCTGCCAGAGCCTGCTCAGAGCAGTTATCCTAAGAACTGGCCAGCAGGGAGGGGGATTTTTGACTTTTTTTCTACTCTTTCACTTCTTTTTGGTCATTTATAGGAGGTGTCAGTCGCTCTACTCGTCTCTCATCATCCCAGCATTCCATATATCCGTCCTGATTTGTGTGAATGTGTCCAACTACACAACAGGGGTTTTTTTCTCCCAGCTCGGTGCAGGATATGTGGACAATTCTACCACCAGTAAACACTACCCTCAAACCAAAGGGCTGTTGAATGGAGCAGCCCAAGCATGTCCTGGTCCGTGGATGAGACTGAATCGGTCATGGTGCTGTTTCCCTGCAGGAAAATGGGAGTTATCATTTGCAGCAGTAAAGACCAAACTGACAGGAGTGAAGCATCTGAAGCTGGTTTAATTCTCATCAAACCTGCCCTGTTTTGTTCTACCACCATGAGAGCTGGAAAGCAAAGGTGATGCAGCTCCCAGCACTGTGGTCCTTCAGGTCAGCAGCTCCAATGCTCTGCTCTGGAGCCTTTTTTCTCCCTCCAGCACCTGCTTCTTGCAGAGTCAATCACTTTAATACGTTGTTTCAATAACATCAATCTTGTCAGTGATGTATGTGTAGGCTTAGACCCAGGAGGGAGCAATTTTGACTCAAAGAAATTTGTCTTAGGAAGTACCTTTTCTCAAGGACAAGCAAATCTCCAGGGCTATCCCAGCAGAGAAAAAGATCTCCTGAACTTGCTGGGCAGGAGGATTTGTTCCTAGCCAGCATCCCCTGGGAAATTCCAGGCACAGAGGACTTTTCATAGGAGGACTGCTGTGAAAAGCCACTTGCCACACTGAGCTCAAGATTGATTGTGGTGCAGCTTGTCCCAAACTCTCACTGCTGGCACTTAAATAGCCACGTTGCGAAATGTTTGGAGTGCGACTGGGAGATGTGGTCCTTCTCCAGCTCTTGGAAGTGGGTGTCCTGTCTCTCCACTGCAGCCTCCTGGGTTTCACCCCTGCTCCAGGCACCGTGCTGCTGCCTCCAGGCTGGTTGGGAACCTTTGGAGGGAAGCAGTAAAGGAAGCAGCACCCTCGAGAGTGCACGAGGTAGGTGATGGGGATGGTTTCCCTCCTGGGGGCTGGGCCGTGGGGAGTCCCAGACTGTGAGAGAGCTGGAAGGAGGGAAGCACATTACAAAACATTTTCCATCACCAGGCAGCTCCCTTAGCCCTCATGTTTAGTTTTATTAAGGAAAACTCTTAGCAGGGCAATATGTCAGCAGGTTACAACACTCCAGAACTTGGCCTCTCCAGGGCACTGACCGAGGGCAGGAAGATGCAGGGATCTCTGATGCCCTGCTGGCACTTCCTCTAACCCTACCTCTGACAGGCCTCATAAATCCCTCTCAGATTGCTGATGGGACATAAATCTACCCAAACCCACAGTGCTTACCAAACCTGATTGCATTATTGAGGCATAAATCCCACATCAGCTCGGTGAAATGTCTGTGGCTATCGAGTCAAACAAGTCAAGGCTTGACTATACCCAAGCATCAGCTCATTAAAATGCAGGCAAGGAGCACATGAGGAGCAGCAGAGATGTTTTATCATATTTGTACAACAAGCCCTAAACAGGTCTATGGCTTTTGGCTGTGCCTTTAATTTCCAGGAATGGAAACATGGCCAGGAAGAGCAGATTCAGGAGTGTCTGCTCAGGTGCAGGATGGGGAGTTGGGACATCAGCCTGATTGCTGCAGAAAGGACCATTTCTCTACTGCAGCCAGATGGTGCTATGGCATTTGCAGCTTCCACTTCTCAGTGGAGAGAAGGGAGCTTTCCAGGAGGGGAGTAGAGATACAGATGCTTGGGAAGGGGGGTGGGATTGTGAGAAGCAGGCAGCTCAGAAAGGTGGTGAGGTACAACGTGAAAAACCATGTACTGTTATGGGAAAGTAACAAATAATGGGGCTTTTTGACAGCTTAGGGAGGGGAAAAAATGAAAAAAAGTCTTTCTGTGCTGTGTTTCAGCATCCCAGGCTGCAAATGAATCCCTGTCTTGAGCTGGAATAGTCATGAATCTGCCCACAGAGCCAAGAGCACGGATTTACAGCATCTCCTTCCTGTTACCCCCTCATCCAGCAGCTGCAGCAAGGGTACCCTTCTCCCTTGTCTTGGGAGTCTCCCTTGCTTCTCACACTTTACTTTTACCTGAGTGGAGAATACTTTTTTCCCCCACGAAGTGTAGCTGAGACTTACTTTGCATCAGCCTTTCGACCCACCATCACCCATGACAGCGTCCCGGGTGCCGGTGGTGCCTGGCGGGTGCTCACAGGCTGTGATGGGGTTTCCCAGGAGCTGTTCCTTCTGCAGGCACTGGAAGCTGAGCCAGGACTGCAGAGCCTCCTTGTGCAACCATCCGGAGAGATCCCCGTTCGGGGAAGTTAATCAAGCCCGCCGCCAACTGGGACGACCCAATTACCTCGTGTTTGCTTGAGGTCAGGGGCTGGGGAGGAGAAGATTTAAAGCCCCTTCCCTCCAGGATGTGAAGCTCCACGATTTGGCTGCTCCAGCGCCCGTGACAGCGCGAAATGTCAGCACGGCTGCTCCGTGTGGTCCATGTGGTCCATGTGATCAAGTGACGCGGGAGCGTCGCGCGGGCGGGTGCTGAGTCAGCACCCGGAGCTGGGCCCGTGCCCAGCGTTTATGTAAACTCTGAACTGCCTTTGGCCGCCCAGCTGAGCCGTAAATCTCCCAAGCAGCTCTCACGAGGATGCTGATCTTTCCAGAGTAAGCTGGAGCTGGAAGCAGAGGGAGAACAAACTCACCTGCCCATCGGTGCTGCGCGGACCCGGACAGAGCGACCTCCAGGGGGATGTACAAGAAGATGCTGTCTTTGTAGCTTCCCCAGGGAGTGGTCCAAGCACCTGCTTGGGATATCTCAGGGTAGAAAGCAGCATCCCATTAGGAGTCAACATATCCCATCCCCAAAAGGCCACCGTTTCAAAGTGAGCACTTGCACGTGTGAGCCATCAAACCCAATAAATATTTCTCTTTCATCTCCAGCTACGCCGTGCTCCTCTCAAAAATATATTTGCAACGTTATTGGAAGATCTCAAGAGGTCAGCCCACCAGTTAACCTGCTCAGTAGCATATCCAAAATATGCACAGCCAGGTAATGAAAACATTTTGTGAGCTCAGCTGGTGCAAGCAGCCACTCGCAGTGCTTGAAAGGGAAAAAGGACTTCTTTCCACGGGAGAAAAAATAAGCACAAGGACTGCTGCTCACTTAATGTGCTCGTGGGGTCCTATCCATTGCCTCTCCTTTGCCTCATGTCCTCCTTTAAGGGCTCTTTAAAGGTTATGGTGTAAAAGTGAAACATCTTGCAAGTGCCCCAAGGGCTCTCGGAGACTGTTTTCAAAAGGAAGTTTCTCTTGGGAGATAAAGTCCCTTTGAGTCAACCAAAAATCAATTGATTATGAGAGTGGAAGTTGGGCATCTGCAAAAGGCTGTCAAATGGCAGTCAGAAAACTACTCCAGAAAACTGAAAATATGTGTTAAAAGGAGATTCACATCCTACTGCCAGTTACTCAGATCAGACCCACACTCCCATCTCCTGGGCTGGACCATGCTGTTAATGCCCAAGCTGTTTGCATTTTACAGGCAAGAAGCTCTTGTGCCCTATCTGGTAAAACCACCTGACAGAGCTGCAGCTGGGAGGCAAAAAATCTCTACCCAAAATCTAAGCACTGCATCCAGGCATGAGCTGCTCCTTGGGCTTGGCAGGAAAGGCACTGCTGGCCCTACTGAGCAGGATCCAGCACTGGGTCCAGCCTGTTATCCTCCAAAAAACTCTGCTGGCTTCCTCCCATCCAGCTGGGCTTTACCCTGTGGGCTTGACCCCTTTCCTCAGGGCTGGGGTTCAAGTGACCTCTGTTTAATTTCTCACCGCCTTCTGATGAGTGTTTTCATAACACTTTTCTCCTTCCCAGATTTGGGGAGCTGCCAGAGGTCAGCCAGAGCTGAAATCCTCCTGCTCTTTGACATCTCATTTTGTTCTCCATGGGATATTTCCTGGAGAGCTCACAGGAGTTCTGAGAGGGCTGCCTGACCCCGCGGCAGGAGGAATTGGTGTGGTGGGGGGTCGTGGTGATGCTCTGTGGTCCTGTAAGTGGCTGGGAAGCACCAGAACTGCCTCAGCCTGTGCCAGGGATAGCACAGAGCACATCCACTGGCTGGTCAGTGCCTGGCAGTGACACAGAGAGGCCACAGGAGCTGTGGTGTAAGAGGGGAGGAAGGTGGGCACGGGGTGAGGGAAGGCAAGACTTCTCCTGCCTGGCTGTGTCCTCTCCTCCTCTGCTACTGATTGACCCCCTGGGATTTGATGCAGGATCCTGGGCCAGTGCCTGGAGATGGGATGCTTGAGGCTGGTCCTGCACCCTGGTTCTGCCTTGCCCCAAGAGGGGTGATGAAAGACTGTGGACAGGGACAGTGGGAATGGCTGCTGAAGGACAGGAGGGTTGGGAGGAAAAAGGTCAAGCAAAAAAAAAAACCCTCTTGGGAGAGGAGATGGAGAATGGGTTGAAGATGGAGATGAGGAAATGGGGACAGGGATGACACTATACCCCTGCACACCTGGGAGGGGGCAACAGAAGGGGGAACCACAGAACCACCACCTGAAGCTTGTTGTTGTGCTGGAAACCAGCAGGCAGGAGGGACTGATGGGGTGGGGTGGCACCCAGTGGTGCAGGAGGAAGGTGTATGTTAGGAGGGTGCCAGCTGCCATCCTGCTGTGTCCCTTCTCTGGGATGCACTGCCTGCTGGTGTGGCCACGGGGCTGACCTGGAGTCCCTGGAAATGTCATCGGGGTCTCCATGAAAATATGCTGAATAACCTGCAGGAGAACTGATTGCCCTAAAAATGAAATCTCTTTGGATTTTACAGGGATTGGAACACTGCACGTGAAAAGGAGGTATTTCTCAGCCTTCTGCCCATGCTGCTCATTCCAAACTACCCATTTTTTTCCCCCAGATCTGCAGACACACCCCCTCATTATCTGTGCATGTCTCTGTTAGCTGTGCTTTTGCTCTGAGCTTACAGCAGAAGGTGCATCTCCTGGTCTCTGTTTCCCAGGGCTGATGGCTTCCTCCCAAGTGCTTTTAGCCCAAGAGCCACCCAAGAGCTGCCAACAGCGTGAAACCTCTGTGCATCTAGGCTTGTTTGCCCCAGTCTGGATTGGTGTGCTTTTGTCTCATTTTCACCAGCTCTTGCAGCGTGTTTGGAGCTTTGTGGACAAGATGGAGTCCCCTGAGCCTCTTGTGCTGCAGGAAGCCTGCAGCTGTGGGGATGTGAAGCACTTTGGGTACCCCTGTGGGTTATTTAGCTCCACTGGCACTGCAGGAAGCCCTCCTCTTACAGGGTGCCCATCATTGCCTGTCGGTTTTTCATGTGACAGTGAAGCTGTCACGTGTGCTCTGGACCCTGTGGCCATGTGTTTGGAAATGTCTCTGGAGAGGATCCATCTTTTGGTGCCTCAGCTCCTCAGACATCTCTGCAGTCTGTTGACGCTCCTCTCGTGTACAAGAGTCTGAGCTGGTGCCAGCAGCCCTGCACTCTGACATGGAAGTGGCCAAATTCCCTTTTTGGTGTCCCTGGCTCTCTCTTTGATGTGTTGCCTCACTGCCCCAAGCCTACACACCCCAACCCATGCTATTCCCCGTGGTGAACCTCTCTTTCTCAAGCAGCCATGAGAAACATCCTCCTTGTGGCGTTTTCAGATGGAAAAATCTGTCCTTGGTTGCTGTAAATAGCGCAGAGGAATGATTTCTCATGATCCTGCTCGGGCCAGTGTTGCTGTTGCTTGAGCCTCGTAAGCTCCCTGGGCAAATGTCAGCAGAGAGCCCTTCTCACCACGCTGTGGCCAGACCTTCCCATGCTGTTGACTTCACACAGGCCCTTAGGGAGCCCCTGGGGAGCCAGAAACCCAACTGGCCCAGGTGCTGTGAGAAACAGCCCGTTGCTCTGGGAAGGCAAGCCCTGCAGGGAGAACGTGCCTGCTCTGCACATGCCAGACTAAGCTTGGAGACCTTCACCTGACAATTACGTGTTGATCCTGCAGGCAGGACTATGGAATCCTTTCATATGGAGAGCAGCTGACTCCTGATTGTCTGTCCTGTGACAGGTATCTCAGAAGGTGTTCAGTAAATGCTGGCACCAAGAGGTCTGTGGTGGGGTGAGGTGGTCCCCGTCCTAGCTGGGAACGTGACAGTGCTTACAGTGTGACTGCCTCTCTCTCCAGCTCCACATCATCACAGGTTTCACTCACTCAGGCATGTGTCTTGTCCACACATCAGGAAAAGTGGGGAGGGAAAGCAGAGCAAACCCATCTTAGCCTTTCTGGCCTCAATTCCAGCCCTGTGCAGAGCTTTACAGCTGCACCCAGAGAAGGGCTCCTAGCAGGGGTCAGGGATGCTGCTCCACTCCTGGGATTAGCTCCAGTTTCCTCCCCTTCCTGAAGGTGCACCCTGAGCTGGGAAAGGCAGGGCTGGAGGGAGGTTGGGCTGCGCTACAATTTGCAACAGTGGCAGCATCTTCCAGGCCACCTGGGTGGCCACTGGCAAAACAGGCCGGTCCAAATTCACACCCAGGAGCTCGTGCTGTGCAGAGATACAGCAGCAAAGTGCCGGGTCAGAGGTACAGCCAGCCTGGCCAAGGAAAGCACATGGAGCCACCCCAAGGCAGTGGCAATGTGTCCCCAGAGCACCCCCAGTGCACTTCTGGTAGCTAAATAAGTCCTTTGCAGTGTCCCCTCACTTCTAAAGCCGCCCTGTGCATCACTTCCAGGCTGGCACAGAGACAAAACTGGCCAGAGGGAAAAAGGAGGCCGTTTCCCACATGGAAATGGGGCCATACTCAGGGGCCTTTGCTCCCAGCTCCCATGCCACTGTGAATCACCCTCTTCCCAGCCCCAGGGGAAAGTGCCGCCAGAGGCAGACCTGGCACATGGAAATTTCAGCCCTAAAGTCAAATATTATTTCAAAGTTAATGACAAACAAAATCTATTTTTGCAGTGGTCTTGTTTAAAATATTTCCCCTTAATCCTCTTGAAATAGCAGTAATTGAAAACGGTTCCCTGCCATGCCAGTGCATACTTCTTTAATTATATCCTGCACTGCCTGTTTCCAATGACAGGCCCTCCCTATCTGTTTGCACTTACTGGCCTTATGAAAACCAGGCTTGGGCCCAAGTCGGCAGGAACCCAAAATAAGAAACATTTCCCTTTGGAGGCATCATTTGAGCTAATTAACTTTAATCAGCCCAGAAACATCTCCTGGAGATTTCTTCCCCCACCTTGGAGCTGGGGCGCTTCCAAGCTGCTCAGAGGGTGATGCTGATGAGCCTTGACTTCCCAGAGATGGTGGGTGATGATGTCACCCAGGGGGACGTGGGGTAGTCCCACAGTTTCTGGGGTGCTGGCTTCAGGTGTTCAGCCGGTATGGGGGTGGCACACCCCACTCCTCCCACCCTGGCACAAGCCCAGGGATGGCACTCTGTGCTGGACCACAGGCAGCTCGGCAAAACCTCAGCCCCTGGAGCAAGGGGCAGGGGCTGAAGAGCAAACTGGGGCGAGTTAGGTGTGATCACATCTCCCCAGGTGGGTTGTGGGGTGCTAAGATGATGACATGTGTCTGGGGGTGCTGCTGGAGAAGCTGGTACCCAGCCAGTGCCTGGTGCTTGGAGCCTGCAGGTGAAGGAAGGAGGGCAATGGTGTGTGTCTGCTCCAGTGCTTTCCATCCACCCCTGTTTGGTGCCTGGGCTGTGCATGGGGTGGGATTTGAGGCAGAGCTGTCAGGTTTCCCTCCAGTCTGGACCACACAGCTCTGGGCTCACTCAAAATCACGGCTGTGGGCTGGACATGCCCTGGATCACTGTGCCCTTTGAGCCTGGAGCTGGGGCAGAGAGGTGGCTGCTTCCATGCTGAAATGAGTCTGGGGCTGTTCATCTTTCCTGCCATACACATCCTTTGCTGCACCTGGGCCATTTTGGAGAGGGGATGGATTATTTCACCAAAATACTTCTCACCTGCTCTTTAACCTGCACCAGCTCCAGGGAGGAACTGACCTCATCAGTCCGAGCATTGAGACCCTTGAGGGCACTGATGGTCTGTGATTGCCCCAAACAGACTCACCTGGGACCCCCCACCCACCCCCCATCCACTGCCAAGGCCCAGGAGCCCCATTTAAGCTGAGGCTCAGACATTCACCTTTCTCCTGAGCGTTTTCTCAAGCCAAAATTCAATTCTGTACTTAATTTTGAGTAGAAGGGTCCACTTTGACACTCTTTCTACTGAGTTTGGGGTTTGTTTCTTCTCAGGGATAGGATGTCTCCCTAAGCCAAGGTAAGTGAGCCAGGATTTTTGAGTAAATTCCAGCTGGATGGCTCCTGCTAGAGTGGGCTGTGTGCTACAGTGCTGCTCTGGCTAAGCCTGAATGCCTGCAGACCCAGCAGCTGTACTAACCTGGAAAGATACCAGCAGACCCCTTGTCCTGTTACATGTCCCTTGACTTACCCCTGCAGAGGTGCTGTGAGAGGAGCAACCCACAAAGGATAAATTCTGCATCCCTCGTGGAGCGCTCCAGGCTCTTCCTGAGTCCAGAGACAGACTTAAGAATTCCACAGGTAAGTTAATTGATATCTCAATGCAAATTAACTCAAACCTCGAGGCAACACCTTCCACCAGTTCCTCAAAAGCCCTGCAGAGGACAAACCCATCCCTGCGTGGGAGCAGGTAGTGGTGCCACACTGCTGGTGCTGCCTGCAGGGCTGGGAGTGGCAGGACCCACGGGAGAGCCAAGAACTGGGAGCAAACAGTGGGAATAAACTCCTGTACGGCCGTGAGAGGCTTCAGAAGGAGGGGGTTAAATTTTGGGGTTTTTTTGGATGGTTGCTGAGTAGCCAGAGATATAAAGGATCTGCTGGGAAGGGAGCAGCCTCAGTAGCAGAAGATGCCTTGGATCCTGCACCAACTGGATCCCAGACACGGTGTTGCACACACCTAGCAGGCTGGGTTTGGGTCAGGAGCATTCCCCTATGAGTCTGGGGGCTTTTTCTGCATTAGGTATCCAAATATTTTGGGGCTGCATCTGTCAAGGCTCCCAGAGTGCCTGGCTCTTCATCTCCCAAGCTGGTGACCCAGGGAAATCCAACAGCAGGAGATATTGGCTGTGAACAGAAAGTGCTGGTACAGGGAACTGGGGAAAATACTCTCGCAAGCTTGTTGGCAGGGCATTTAAAAGTAGTTACAGGAGCAGAAATGAGTGATTGCTCACTTTGCTGTCTGCTCCCTGTGCGCTTGGAGAGATTTATTGACTGGGAACAGAAAATCAGATCCCCCATTCCAGGCTGTGTGCAACTGAGCACTAATTATTGTTAATGGTTGTACTGAAGTGGATAATTTTTTTTCTAGCATGACAGCAAGGATAATATGATTTAGCAATATCCCTGCAGCAAAAAGGCCAGGAACTGTTCTGAGGTTTTCTCTGCAAGCTTTGCGCAACAGGCAGGGCAACGGCAGGAAAACAATGGGAAAGGGCACTGGCATGGAAGGAAATCAGTCCCACTGATCTGGGGCTTGGGATGGGCTCAGCCAACAGAATTGCTCATCCATCTGGGAACAGGGGAGCTCTTGGAGCAAGAAACCACAGGGGAACAGCCCCAGTGGTGATTTGCTATGCAGAGATGGGTTTTTTCCATCTTTCTGGGCTGCAGGGGGCTTATGAGTTCATGGAGTTGAGTTCTGCTTGTGGGGAGGCACAAAGGGAGAAGTGACAGCCCCAGGTCCTCTCCACCCAAAAACTCCCAGCTCCTGCTTGTTAGATGTGCAATGGAGAAAAAAAAGGGCAGATGTAGCTGTGTTGAAGTGCAGGTCCCAAAACCAAGGGGGGATGTGTTACACCCATTGCTGGTCAAGGGGTTTGCTTTGTACCATGAGGACTTCGGTGCTCTTGCTTTAAAACCCCTCTGATCCTTAGGACTGTCTGGGAATGAGGAGTGGGAATTCTAGACTAGCTGTGGTTGTAGAGGTGAGCAGAGTAAATAACACAAGCCTGAAGACATCCTAGCAGTAGGGATATGGCTTTTGAATATGTGATATGGGGGAGTTATAAAATACAGAAATACATAAACCAGTTCACACAGTTAAGTGTTGTGTGATCAAACAGAGCTTGGAGAAAGCAATCTACAGGGTGTATAAATTGTAGGCTAGTGGGGGGAGCTCCCTTGGGCTGCTTTCCTTGAGGCAGCAGTGATTTAGCATTCTGAAAGGGCAGAGTCAGCCAGACTGAGTGTGCGGATGTGAAAACCTGAATGCAAAGTGTACTACTGTGTGATAAGATCTGGGCTTTGAATGGAAAAGGCAGTAGCATTTCACCTGTTGATTCAGAGTTCCTCCCAGGTTTCCTGGCACAGAAAGAGGACAAACTGGATCATGTGTGCGATGCCAATGCCCATTTAAACATCTGGATACATTTTGCTTTAAATGTGTTTTAAGTAATTTTAATATATGACTGGGAGCTATAAATATTCCGCAGTGACAGTAGGATACCGCTTAGCAAAGCTTGATCCAAGCAGCCTGAACACAGGAGTCACAAGAGGGAGCTCGAGTTGAACTTTAGGCTTTTCTTTAAGGTGTAAGAGGGTCGATTTTTTTTCCAACTTTTTTACCTTCACGATAGGCATAAAGGATGGAAATCTTCACTCCAAAGAAAGGTGATGCTCCTTTTTAACAGCTCTCCCCCCGAAGCCGGGGCTTGAGCAGCCCCTCTGGAGGCAGCACGACCACCTCTCTCCAGAGCTGTTTCCCATGGTTGGAAGCTTTTTCTCTCTTCTGTTTCAAAAATCATCTGCCAGCAAAGCTCTGAGTATCTGCCTGGCCAGGAGTATGACTTGTGGGCTGATTTTTAAGGGAGCCTGCTTTCCCTGGCTCCTGCTCCCAAGCAGCTCTAGTGGCTGCCAGAACCTTCTCACCAGCTTGGTCAGGAGTTCTCGGAGTGTAGCTGGGAGGTGTCTGTGATATAAGGTAATTCCCACTGTGCAAAAAAAAAGCCTTCCCCCAGGCTGGGGGGGGAACTGGGGAGTGATCCCACCCACATCCTTCTGCCCGGGTGTCCCTCACAAATGACCATGTCCGTGACCACTCTCTGCTCAGGGAGGAGAAATCATTGACAACCCTCTGCCTGCAGCTTGGGTGGGTGCTGGGGAGCCAGGTTGCTCCACTGAGCAGGTCATGGGGCCGGAGCAGCCTTTGAGAGAGCAGAAGTGACATTTCTCCAGATGGGTTTCTTGCAAATTGACAATTAGAAGCCCTAAAACCATAATGAGGCAGCTTGACTCCCGGCTGCTGGGGAGTGGTGGCCTGCAAAGAGAAAAGGGAGCTGGAGCTGTGCCCTGGGGAGGCCAAGCATGAGGACCTGGCTGGGACATTCTACTCCTTCTCTGCCTTGGAGGAAGCAGCCAGGCAAGCACTGAAGGTGTCCAGCTTGCAAGAGTCCATCTCCTCTGGCTCCTGAGCACCCCCTCATCCTGCCAGCCCTCGGTGTCACGTGGAGGGCTTGGAAATGCTGGGTTTGCTCCAATCTGCACCCCTGGTCTCATCTCTACCGAAGGAGATGGGACAAGGGCTGCCCACATGGAAATGCAGTGCTGGAGGTGCTGGGCTTGACCAACCTTCCTCCTCCTTCTGCAGCCTTCATCCCACTGAACGTGCTGAGCATCTGGAAAATGTCTCTGCCGAAGCGAGGAGGGGATCCCTGCCTTACCACGAGATACATGAGCAAAACGCCGGGGTTCAACCCATGGATGGCAGCCTGGAACTCATCCATGCCCCCAGGGCTGGAAGGTAAGAGGTGAGGATGTGTGTGCACCGGGAGGTTTGCTCTGGCGTTAGTCCCTGCCCTCATAACTTGGGGGGTTAAGCCGGGTGCCTTCTGCTTCACTCCCAAGGACAAAAGAGAAAGCACAGTTAATTAGCAGGAATTATGTGACTGTTAAATCCACAAAACCTGTCCCAGGCAGGTGTGGTCACAAAGCACCCTGGAGCAGTTTTGTGCTAAGACTTGAGCTGCTGGTGTCCTGTTGCGGAACAAAGATTGTGTTTGTTTCTTCTGGGGAAAAAAAAAAAAAAAAAAAAAGGAAACCAAAAACAAAACAAACAAACAAAAAAGCAAAACCAAAAATAAAAGCAAACAAAAACCAAAAACAAAAAAAGACACACAGCTCAAACCTTGAAATCCCAGTCTGGGACCTCACCACGAGACTTGGGGCTCCAAGGAAGACTTGCATGTTGGTGACAGAGGACAGCTCTTTCCTTAGGGAGGTCCTTGGCAAAATACTGGCAAGGCATGGGTAGCAGAAGCGAGACAGGGGTTTTTGGTGAGGGAAAAGTAACCCTTGGGACAGTTTCCTGCCTTTGTGAGCAAATCCCATGGGTTCTTCGTGTCTGTAACCCCTCCGGGCCCAGGAGAGCTGCAGCATTTGCTGCAATCACAGCAGCAGCCCTGGGCATGGCCTGTGCATTGCTGGCCAGGGCTGTGCTTCTCCAGGGGTGAAATGCGGTGAAGGCATTTCAGCCACGTGTCCCTGTGGCCTCTGCTTCTCCCTGCTTGTGTCCTGACAGCCACAGCAGCTGCCTGGAGCAGCTTGCACCGCAACGGGGTGGCTGTGGCTTCCCGTGAGGCTCCATCTGGTGCTCTCAGCAGTTTCTGGGGCTTTAAGGAGGGTCTTGCCTGCATCCAGGCAGCACCTCTAGGAAACAACACGTGGAGGAAAAAAGAGGGAGGACAGACAGAGGCTCTGCCTGAAGGAGGAAACCCAGAGAGCTCATGGAGATGGGCTGAGGACACCAAGCTCCAAGACTGGGTGGCAGTGTAGGGGGAGAGGGTGAAGAGATGTCTTTGAGATTGGTGCAGTGAGATGTTATCCTGTTGCAAATGCTGTGCCTAAAAAACATTCATGGCAAGTATGGTTGATCTGTCCTTGCCTGGGAAGATGACTTGAGGGCTGTGAAGCTGAGGGTGAGTGATGCCCTTGGAGCTCCCACCTCCACTCAAAGGCTGCGAATTAGAACAGATCTCTAGGGAGAAACCAATTTTCAGGTCTGATGGAGGGTTAAGGAGAATTAAGAGATGTTGTTACATTTGCTCCTCGTCAAAAGGCATTAACTTCCCCTCGGGATGCTCCATTCATCAGCCCCAAACCTAACGGGGAATGGTCCTGCAGCCCTTTTCTGGAAGGATTTTGCTCACAAACAGAAATGGGGGAGAAGGGTGTGGAAAAGCAAATGAAAAATGGACCTTCAGCTGCTCCAAGAAAAACAAGGGCCGGGACAGAGCTTCAATGTAACAAGTGCCGAGCCAATGCGAGGTGACGGTCCTTGTGCTCGGCCCCGCTTTGTGCCGCTCCAGCTGCGGATTTATTGTCCCCCCGATCAGCCGAGGCTGCTGCGGCGCTGCCGGCAGCTCCGGAGGGCTCTGCCCAGCCTCGGCGCAGGGTGTTTCTCATTTCAGACTTCAAAGATGGTGGAACAATGTAGCTGCACATCAAAGGGCTGAGCGGAGCCCGGGGGATGCGGGAGGACAGGGTGATCGCTGGCCCCATGGGAGTCGTGGGCGTCTGTGGGGCGCGGGGGCCCCGCTGCTCCCCGGCTGGGCCAGCGGCGCCTCCGGCAAGTTCGGTTCATCCCCGGCTGCCAACGGAGTGGCGAGCCCAGCTGCAGCTCCATGGCCAAGGCTCTGTGCTGAGGTTTCTTCCTTTCTGGGACAGTGAGGAATCCATCTGTTTCCAGCTGTTTCAGCAGGAACGCTTCCCTGGGGAAGCATCTGGCTCCTGCTGAGGGTGTTGTGCCGCAGCCGCGGTCTGGCAGAGCCTGGCCCAGCCGAAGCATGAGCAGCCTGGCACTTGGGCAAGCCCCTGCCCAGCCTTGCAGACGGGCTATGTGCCGAGCATCCCTCTGGCTCCTGCCTCGGGGAGCCTGAGCAGGCAGCAAAAGGATCAAAACCGGATTATTCCCTCTCTGGCTTTGCTGCTGCAGCCGGCAGGAGCTTTGACGTGGCTGCACAGGGGACAGGCTGTGGTGGCCAATGGCCACTACCCACCAGCTGCCCTCCGCTAAGGAATGCACATGTCCCGGTGCAGCAGCCCCGACGGCAGCCAGGACACACAGAGCTGCCAGAGAGCTGGGCACGGGCCTGGGGGCACGGCACACACCGAGGCAAACTGTGCCATCGACCTATTGTGACTCCTGTCGTTGCAGGTGGTCCCCGGCAGGATTCCTGTTGTCGTGCTGTGACCCCCTCTGAGCATCGCAGGGAAGCAGCCTCAGCCGTGCCACTGCCGAGAGGCAGCTTCGGGTTCGAACAAGGCAGGATTTTGTAGGTGAGACTGCTCTTTCCCAACTGTTCGTGCTCTTTTGGATGTTGTGCACACTCTTTTTTTGCTTTCCTGTAACATATGATAAAAAGTCCCTCAAGAGGTTGTAGATGTTGAGCACTAAAAGTGTTGAAGCTTTTGATTTTTTTTTTTTCTTACAGGGATTTTTTTACCATCTTTTCTCCTTTTTGCTGCCTTCCTGCAGCAAACCTGTGGTTCTTTTCCTTTGTTTTCCATTTTCAGAGAGGAGAGAGAAATGCCAAAAGATATGGGTTTTTTTTCTCTTTTGAGGAAAATGGCATGTGGGAAATGATGAGTCGAGAAGTCCATGGCATTTTCCTCTTTTAGTTGCTCGGTATCTGTGTCAGTCCAGGTAAATTATTAACTCTTCCTCCACCTTTATTCCCCTTCTTCTGCCCTGGATTGACCTTTCCTATCCCCATGCCAGGGCATGCTGGTGTGCTCTCATGCTTTGCATCACTCCTGGTGTTGTTTTTGGACAAATGTTTGAATTAATAGAAGTCCTCCTCCAGGCTATAAATAGGAAATATCAGCCAGAGGGGCTAATCTTCAGTGGTGCTGACACCCCCAACAACCCAGGATCACCTATGAGTGCTCAGCAGCTTCTCAGAGCAATTAGCAAGCCAAGGGATGAGCCAGTTAGAGCTCCTCTGTCACATCAATCAGTTCCAGTTTAAACTAATGGAGAGGTGGTGCTGCAAAGCCTTTTAATTATCCCCAAATGTCAGCTAACAGCCTGTGTGTGGTGTGGGGAGAAAAGAAAACTTGGTGGCCCCATCGAAAGCAAGTGGGAGGTGCTGGAGTCTCCATAACCAGAGGTTTTTAAAAGAGGAAGGAAACAGGGTGGTACCGGTCAGTTAGAGCTGCTTTTGGAGGAGAAGATGGGTCAGATGTTCCTGAAGTTCCTTCCCATCCTGCTTCCTAGGGACCGGTAAAGCCACTGGAGGTGAAAGAAGGTCTGTCAGCTGATGTGATCCAACAGACTCAGACATGACCTGTACTGCAAATTTGGAACCTCTGAGGGTCTGATTGTAGAGCCTTGCTTAGTGTTGGGGGTTTTGTCATCTTAAAAACCCTGATTTCTGGGAATAAATGCACAAAAGTGCTCATAGGTAGGAGGCTGAGGTGGTGCAGGGGCACATCTCTGCCTGGATTAGGTGTGCTACCGTGTCCCCATGCTGAGGGATGGGAATGCCAGCCACAGGCACACATCAGCTGGAGATACTCTTGGAGAGGTGGCAGGCATTGGAAGCATTCGAAGTGCCTGGACTGGGAGCTTGGTCAATATTTACAGACAGGGGTCACCTGCACTGAGAGAATTTTTGAAAGCTTGAGGGCTGATGGATGACTTCACGTGGTGGTGGTAGGAAGGCGCCTTCTGGTCGGGCTGTGTGTGACTTAATCATGTGCTCTCCAGACAGCTCCTCCTTAGGATTGTTTTACTCACAAGTTACCTTATCCATAAGCCCTGTTTGCTCTGGCAGTCTCTGCAGCAGTTATGTTTTATTACCCCTGAAATGACAGACACAGATCTCCTAACAGTGAGGTTTGGTGCAGAAGAGCTGAGGAGGGTCTGAAGTCCTTCCTAGTGCTGCGTGGTATTTGGGTGCATCTCCCATGGCACTTGGGGACCAGATGTTTTTATCCACTTTGAGTCCTGGCACAAGGATGTGGTGACCAGTGGAGGGTGCCAGTGTCCATCAGGGTTGTTCTTGTGAAGGTTTTGAGCAGCTGTCTGGGGAAGCTCTTAAATGTGGGTTTTGAAACCTCCAAACCTAAGAAGTTGAAAACTGCAGCTCTCTAGGCTTTATTAACTCAATAGATTAAAAAAGGGCAGCAGTCTTCTCTTGACAAATTCCAAGGTTACGTGCCTAGGGGATGTGGTGACTTATTAAATCAGGTTAAACTTTGCCAAGTGTGTTGGAGCAAAACACTTGCACCCTCCATGCAGAGCCCTCCTTGCTTAGCAAGCAAATCCCTCTCCCACAGTCACTGCCACAGCCCATGTGTGCTCCAACACATCCTGGGGTCTCCTTAACAGTGGTGTTTCTTTTTTGAGGCCAGAATCCAGGCTCTAAGAAGTGGGGGTCACATTTTTTTCACCAGCTTGCAGCCCCCACTCACCTTGTGGATGGCTGTATCCCACAGCCTCGCAGGGAGCAGTGGGAGGCAGCAGCTGCCTTTGGGGCAGCCTCACCTCCATGTGCAGTGAAGAAAAGTCAATTAAAGCCTCTGCTCAGTAAGGGGAGGCAGTGATAATATCTGAGAGGGGAAGATTAGGTGTTTCACTGGCGAGCCCAGATGCCACATTCCATCTGTTCTGAGTGTGTATGGCAGCAGCAGCTCTCAGTGGAGAGCACCCCACTTTGCTTGGAGACTGGCTTAACAAGAAACTCCACTGGTTTTCCCTTGTTCTTTCCCTCCTTCACTATGACACATGCCAAAAGCAGCTGACACGAGCCTAGAAAACAGCAAAGCAGGCCATGCTAAGACTTGTTTCTACATAGGTTTGCCCTTCCTTGGCTTACAGTGTTATTTTAAACAGAGATTGTAATACTGGTGCCAGAGTTTTTCAGAGAAGGTGAGTTTTCCCGTCTGATTAAGAATTAATGGATCTATTTATTTTTTCCACAGGGCTGGGCACTTTTGCTCCTCAAGGGGAGAAGGGGCTTCTCTGTGGACAGGTATGAATATCCCATTCCCAACTTTCATCCTGAGCCACCACTGGATAGTTACTGCTCCCAGCATTCCCTGTGATCCCCCATGATGGATACTCCCCTGGCAGCTAATGGGGCTTGTGCCCCCAGCATGTGAGGACGTGGACAAACCCAACTGTTTGGTGTCCCAGGCTGGGTAGAGGGAAGGTGGCAAAACAGCTCCTTGAATTTTGTGCCTTCACTCGCCCTCACTCCAACCCTTGGAGAAAGCCCATTTTCCCCTGCAGTTCCTCTGGGCAATGGTACTGGCAGGGTCCCTCTTCTGCCCCCAGTGGGGTGGCAGCAGATCTTCTTCTCCCCACAGGGACAGGGATCTCTATGGCTCTGTCTGGGTATCCCAGAATACTATTCTCTGCCATGCCAGCAGCAGAGGTGAGTAAAGCAACAAGAATTTTCCTACATTTCCCTGCCAAAGGTTTCTCAGGGCCCCGGACAAGCCTGTGCATAATTACTGTAATTGCCTCCCTGCTATCAGTGTCCATCTGCACTAATGCTTTGTTCTGCACACCTGGGCCAGACCATTGCCAGGGGGATTTATGGAGGGAAACATCATAGTCCTGAAGTAGATCACTGAGGCCTTGGAGGTATTTCTACCCTTGACCCATGTGGTGTCGCTCACTGCATCTCATCTGCATCTCATCTGTATCTCTGAACTGGATTCCTCATCAGAGCCACCCCTGCTGTAAGAGCTGCAGCAAAGGCACCTGGCCCCATTTCTGTGGCAGTAGCCTATCTTCTGCAAAATACAACTTATTCTTTTACCAAGCTTCCTAAAAGCCTTCCTAAGCTTCCAAGGCTTCCTAAAAGCAGTAACAGCACTTCTGGGATGCTGCCACAGTGTCCTTCTAACGCCGAGTCACCTGAATGCCTCGTGGGAAACTCAGAAAAGCAGGAGCATATAAAGAACAAAATATCTGCCTTTGTGGATTCCCTACTCTCTTTTGCTGACTGCTGGCAAGCATCTTTGCAGGTGCAAGGTTTTGTGCAGCTGGAGAAGGGCCCAGTGTGAGGGAAAGCTGGGAGATGGAACCTGTGCAAAGCACTTGTTGCCCATTTGCCTCGGTAACCATGTCACATTAGCCTGGGAGAGCAAATCTGGATGTTTCTTCATGCTGATAAGAAGAGTCTGAGAACTGAACTCAAAGGAATGAGTTTGATTTCACAGGCTCCAGCCTCTCCAAGTGCTCTCAGATACCACTTACTGAGCTGTGCCAGAGTGTGGGTGGCACAGCCATCCCAGAATGGGCACATGCTCTGAACCTGATGTGCTCCTGGGGGCAAACCCTGGAGCCAGGCACTGTGTGGAAACAGAGATCCCGGGGCGCAGGGAAGTCCAACAAGGCTGATGTGTCTCCGTGGGTGCTGCAGATGGATGGCAGCACAGGCAGCTGCACTCCTGACAGTGCCCTGGCACAGGAGCAGGAAATCCTATTCCTCCACAAACCAAACACGTTTTCTTCGAGTGCCTGGGACTGCCACAGAGCTCAGCAGACTTTTCCTATGGCTAATTACCTTCCTTCTTACCAATGTGCATCTTATTTCCACTTACCATTTCAGCTCCCGGCTGTGAGCCCATCTCGCATCTCTGCAGATGAAAACGCCGGGTCAGAGCAGACATCTATGTTGGATACTTTACTTACCACCCTCTGTTCTGCAGTCCTGGGATGGGATTTCCTCCCTCCCCCCTTGCAGAATCCTTGGTTATTCAAACTGCTTAAAGAGCTGATATCAAATCTGGGACCATAGCTCTGGGAGTGCCTTTCTCAGTGATGAGGGGACGCCTTGATGGGGCCAGCAGCTCTCCCTGTCCCCTGTGCTCACCCGGTGAGCTGCCTGCTGTCATCCCCATCCTTTTATAATCATTGGTTTTCCTAAAGACCCAGTCCTCTCTCAGCTGTCTCTCCATGGCCTCTGTGCCTAGCTGTATTCACTTGCAGGGATTTCATACTTTCTCACCAGTCACCCCTAAATGTGTTGAGTAGCTGGGGGCACAGCCCTATCCAAGGCCATCCTTATCCCTCTCATCTCCACGATCATTTACCCCTGGGAGATACCTAGCTGGGCACTATGTCCTGCACTGATATTTAAGCCAACATTTTCCCTTTTTTTGTGCTTAGGACCTCGGTGCACTGATGTCTGTGGCCATTTCACACTCTCCCAGTTGTCCTGGGGAGTCTCTTGCCCACCAGCAGTTGCACATCTGGCTGATGGCACGATGCAGCCTCCGTGTCCCGTGAGCAGTGACCACAAAACCAGCTCTTTGTTTCTTTTAACTCGATGGTGCCCTGGGTGCAAAGTCCTGCCTAAACCCTGCTGTTTGTCAGCCTCTTCAACTCCCTTTTGGAAGGGAGGTGGTGCAAGTGAAAACATCCCAGAGCTGGAGCTGCCCCTGCACACGATCCTCCTGCATGACCGTGGGACATCTGGACTGCTCTGCTGTCTCCCACCCACTCAGTCCCCCTCAGGGCTCATCAGCTGGGCTGTGCAGCTCACTCCGCTTGTGGAACAGCAGGAGAGTCCAACCACTCCTCCCGCTGCAAACCCTGGTTGTGCAACTGCCTGCCCTCCTCCTCTGCCAAAGCACCAAGTTCCACCTATAAACCAGGACCAGGAGGGGTCTCTCCCTGCAGCAGAGGTGAGAAGGAAGCACAAGTGGCTGAGGCTGGGAGGTAAGTGCCCCTGGGGGGGCTGAGAAGCCTTCTCTTCCCTCCCTATCCCACTTCTGAGGTTGGCTGTTATGGGCATTTGCAGGGGCAGTATGGAAAGCGTGGCAAAAACGGGCACGGGGGAGTAGGGACGGTGTTTCCTGGGTATCATTTCCACCTTCTCTGCAAGAAGGCAGGGAATCAAACAGGATATGTAGCTGGGAGGTGTCTGTGATATAAGGTAATTCCCACTGTGCAAAAAAAAGCCTTCCCCCAAACAGTTAACAGGGAGCAGCTCATGCTAGTGCTTTCTTCATTTACAGAGCAACAAGTCCAGTTTTTATTCCAGCTTTGAGAAGCAGAGTATTTATTAGGTGTTGCCTTATGACTGAAAGTTGAAATTGTTCTGGGAAATATGGTGGTTTTTAGAAAACACTGTGCCTAACCCCATTTTTTAAATGAAGACTCTTGGTTTTTGGGTTTTTTTCTGATGAATGCCCCGTCCTCTGTGTCTCGTGGAAAGCTGAAAGCGCTTCTCTGTGCAGAGGAGCCAGTGCCACCCGTAATGACATCGAGGTGTGCTGAGTTAATCACTCAGTGGAGCAGGGTGCTCCCTGCCAGCACTGGGGTTAAACCAGAGGCTGCAGCAGCACCGTGTGGGGGTCCCTGCTCTGGCAACATCCCGCCCAGGCCCTGGAGCCTGGCTATCATCCCTTGTTTTATTGCCTGGCATGATCAAGAAGGATTTGGATCCTTCATCCCCATTGCATCCCTGGGAGCCCTGTAGGGCTGGTTGTCCGTTCAGGGGCTGCTGCCTTTCAAGCCCCAGGGTGGAGCTGCTGGGAGCTCTGCAGCAGGCACAAAAGCATCCTAAATCCAAGGTGTGCTACATCTGCAGCCCCTCCATCAGCCTCGGTGGTGTGTCAAGGTCAGCAGCATCTTCCCTGGTGATGGGGGACAGGACCCTGTCAGACATGCAGAGACTGAATAGTCCCACTGGACTTTTTTTTTTTTTTTCCCCCCCTGAGAAAGGCAGGGCCGATATCCAAAGATGAAGTAAAAGTATTTGCAAGACTGATAAGGCAGGATAGTTTAAACACAGCTTGTAAACAAAAATTGGCAGCGAATTGTGGCTTAACTACATACTTTCAAAGCCAGTTTCCAGGAAGACTGCCAGAGTTCGGAATCAGCCTCGTGAGTACACTCTAAAAGTAGATTAATTTATTAAATTTAAAAAAAAAAAAAAAAAAAAAAAAAAAAAAAAAAAAAAAAAAAAAAAAAAAAAAAAAAAAAAAAAAAAAAAAAAAAAAAAAAAAGGAGAAAATGAAGATTTAAAGATATTTAATCTCACTTGTATATGAAGAGCCCAGAATGCTGGTAAAGGAAATGAAGATTTGGAGTGGCATATAGAGAAATCCCCTCCAGAGGATATGCCAGGAGCTGCTCCCTGGGAGTGTGATGACTGTCTGTGGGGTTTCTCCCTGTTCACAGCCTGGAATCCCGGTAGAGAGGCAGGGATGAGAGTGGCCGTGGTGGGTGCTGGTGTCAGTGGGCTGGCAGCCACCAAATGCTGCCTGGACGAGGGGCTGGAGCCCACCTGCTTCGAGCAGAGCCAGGACATCGGGGGGCTCTGGCGCTACACGGTGAGCCATCGGTGCCCGTCCTCCTCCCCTCGGGAGCCGCAGCTCTGCAGGTGGGGAACGGGCTGAGCTGGGCTCCAGTGGATGGGGAGGAGGGGTGAGAGCTTGCTGGGTGCTGACCTCTCCCGGTTGCACTCCCTGAGAGCAGGGGGAGGGGAGGTGGGGGACAGTCCCCACCGCGGGCACAGGGCTGACACACCCGGGGGGCTGTGCCAGGAGCACATCGAGGCCGGCCGGCCCAGCCTCTACCCATCAGTCATCAGCAACACCTCCAAGGAGATGTCAGCATTCTCTGACTTCCCCTACCCCGAGGACTTCCCGGTGTTCCTGCCCAATGCCCGGCTCCTGGACTACCTCCGGCGCTACGCTGAGCACTTCGGCCTCCGAGAGCACATCAAATTCGGGGTGAGTGATGGGTGCCCCAGCACTGCCCCACTCCCCACGCACTTGGGTGCCAGTGGTGACTTTGCTTCACTTCCATGTCTCAGACCACCGTTGTCAGCATCCGGAAACACCCCGACTTTGCCACCACGGGCCAGTGGAACGTGGTCACGGAGGCAGATGGGAAGCAGGCATCGCATGTCTTTGATGCTGTTATGGTTTGCAGTGGCAATTTCTCCGAGCCATCCCTCCCCCTGCACTGTTTTCCTGGTACAGTATAGGGCTGCCTGCAGTTACCTGCTTCCAGGGGCTGGGGGGAGATTTAGAGATTCCTCAGGGAAAATGCTTTCTTCCTTTACTTGATCCCGCTTTCCAAACCTCCTGGCACAAACAGCAATACGTCCTCATGCGTCAGCAGCTTTGTCTGTGAGGCCCCATTTTGGAGAGGAAGCACCAATTCTGTGTGCGTGGGATGGAGGGCTGGACCCCCCCGAGTCCCGGGTGGCCAGTGCTTGCACTCCCTTACCCTTGCCATCTGGATTAGTTTCTACGCCGGTTCTCCCAGCAGAACCCACAAATGCTCAAACACTTAAGAGCTTCGTTTCTTTCTCCCCGAGGCATCGAGAAGTTTCAAGGCCAGTACTTCCACAGCCGCCAGTACAAGCACCCCGACGTGTTCCAGGGGAAGCGTGTCCTCGTGGTTGGCATGGGCAATTCCGGAGTGGACATTGCCGTGGAGGCCAGCCGTGTAGCTGCCAAGGTGCCACCACCCAGCCACCCCAGGAGTGCTGGGGGCAGTAGCTCAGTTTACTGTCCCCGCAGAGACGTGGTGTGCAAATTGATCAGCCAAGTCATTGTTTCCCTGCTCTCTCCCAGGTGACCATTTGCACCCGTCAGGGTGCCTGGCTGCTCAGCCGTGTGTATGACCACGGCTACCCGTGGGATATGGTTTTCAACACTCGCCTCATGAGCCTGATCAGGAACAACCTCCCTGGGCCCCTTTCCTGGCGATTGGTTAATTACAAGATGAACCAGAGGCTCAACCATGAAAACTATGGCCTTCAGCCAGAGAAGAGGTACTTGTTGGTTGTCCGCACATGCAGATGGGCTGATGGTGTGGGTGGGGGAAGATCTCCAGCAACCAACATCAACCAGTGCCCAGACTGTGGTGATCTCCAACCCAGCTGGAGAAGATAAGCTGTGCCCCCTTAGGTGGTGAGAGATTGAGCATGCTGGAAAAGCCCAGGAAGGACCAGAGGAGTTTTCCTCATGAGGTTCCCTGCTGAAAGAGGAGAAGAAAGGCTTAAAGCGTGGATCAGCTCTGAAAAGAGATGGCTTAAAGAGTAATTGAGTGGAGAAAGAAGGCAGGAGCTGTCCATGACTCACTTGCTATGGGACACGGTGACACTGGTGCAAGGCTTGAACACATCAGTGTTTGGAGAGGGGGAGGCAGGGTTGTTTGCTTAAAGCAAATGACACTGGGAGGTGTTGGACACCTTGGGCTGGTGGGCCCAAGGGAAGGAGGAGCAAGGGCAGTGGCAGGGCCTGTTCATGGTGTCCCGTTCTCAGAGCCCCTCTCCTCTCCACAGCTGCCTGGTGCGAGAGCCTGTGCTCAACGACGACCTTCCGAGCTACATCCTGACGGGAAGGATCACCATCAAGCCGGGCGTGAAGGAGTTCAAGGCCAACTCTGTTGTTTTCCACAACTGCCCTGAAGAGGAGCCCGTTGATACTGTTGTCTTCTGCACAGGCTACGACGTCTCCTTCCCGTTCCTGGAAGAGTCAGTGGTCAAGGTGGAAAACAAGCACGCGTCCCTCTACAAATACGTGTTCCCAGTGCACCTGCAGAAGCACAGCCTGGCTGTCATTGGGCTGGTAAGGCCCATGGGAGCCATCATGCCCGTGATAGAGATGCAAGCGCGCTGGGTGACCCGTGTCTTCAAAGGTAGGAGAGCTGACGGGAGCTTTCCTGGGTGCCAGAGTACAGTGCAGGTTGGACATGTCCCTCTGCCAAGAGGGATTTCTGTCCTTGGAGATCTCAGAGCTAAGAAGCTCATTTCAGAGTGGATAGGGCAGCATCTTCAGGGCTCAGACTTGCCAAGTTACTTCACTTCTGCTAAGCTGCAGCAACATGAGTGAGGAAAGAAACCCACTGGGGGGTTGTTTGTTTTTATTAATAAAAATAATAATAACAACGTCCCAATGGGCTCATGGGGAGGGCTATACCAAGGCTTCTCCACAGAGCCAGGGGAAGCTCTGTGTTTTCTCTTTGGGATGATCCTCTCTGGGACTTGCACACCCTATCTCACCCCTTGTCGTGTGCCTGTCAGCACCTCCCTGACAGCACAAATCTGTAAGAGCAGGAAAAAGTGAGGGTGAATTTGCACCACTGTGGAGGACTGGTCTCTGGCAGAATTGCCAATGCCAACCTAAATCTGAATGTTTTGCATCAGTGAATGAGTTCACAAGTCTCCCCAGGAGTTAAACTCTGGAGGAACATTCTCCTCTCTCTTCCAGGCTTGTGTCGGTTGCCTCCTCAGTCTGTCATGGAGAAGGAAGTAAATGAGAAGAAGAAAAACCAAGTGAAATGGTAAGTCATCCCCCAGAGCCCCAAAAGGGTTTTTTTGTGGATTGAAAAATCCCTGGAGTTTTGGGGGCAGCAACACACAGGTTCAGAGCCTGCAGCTGCTCCCTGTGTGTATGGCAGAGGCGAGGGGGGGTGCCCAGACCCAGCCTCCCCTTTGCTCACTTGAGCCAATGTAACCTTTGATTTAATGCTGGTATTTTGCCTGTTGGTGCCAGGGTCCCCAGGGACTGAGAGATAAAATGGCAGAGAAATTAATGGTAACAGATGCAAAGTAATTCAAGTGGGAAGGGGTGAAAAAATCCAACCCGAGGTGTCCATACAAATTGTCTCATCTCTCAGCATGGAGACCTGGCTCACTGTGAACAGGTATCTAAACACAGCAGTGTGTGGTGCCCAGGCAGGTAAAAGGATAAAAAATATCAGGGTATGAATGAGATAAACCCATGAAAGTGGGCAATGTATTAACCCATAGTTCACCTCTATCATTGTAGGAGAAAAGGAGTAGAAAAGTGAAATGTAGAATGACCCAGAACAATTGCTCTACGACACAAGGTTAAACTCACGTGGCCTTTTTTCAGCCCACCAAAGGAGGGACATAAAACTCTGAATTGTGCTGAGAAGCACATGTATTCTTGTAATACTTGATGGAAATGAACGTGAGGGAAATTAAAGGGCGTTGCCTTTCTCATGCTGCACATGACTTCCCTGCAGAGAGCAAAGGGAAAACCAGATTCCAAAAAAAACCCCAGAACTGGTTGGACAAAGTCTTTTAACAGAGATCCACCAAGATGAAGGGGGGGTGCAGGTGAAACTTAGGGCTAATGAAGTGAAAGACTGATTGATTGGCATGAGCCAGCACCCCTTTACATGTGCTGTGTAAGGGACAGGATTTGGGTCCAGACAGGCCGAAGTTCTCACTCCATGTACACCTAGTCCTTCTCTAAAAAGAACCTGCTTGCATTTGAATGCCGTAACAACAGGGTTGCAGAGAACTTGCACTCCAGTTCCTCTCAGCCCTGTTGTCACCAGTCTTTCTCCTGCCTCTCTTTCCTCTCTGATTCATTAAGGTTTGGTCTGTCCTTTGACGAAGTCCTCAAAACCGATTGTCTGGTCTACATGGACACGCTCGCCTCCTTCATCGGTGCCAAGCCCAGCGTGCTGGGGCTGCTCTGCAGAGACCCCTGGCTGGCCCTCACCATTTTCTTTGGCCCCTGCTCCCCCTACCAGTACCGGCTAGGGGGTCCTGGGCACTGGGAGGGGGCACGCCAGGCCATCCTCACCCAGTGGGACCGGATTCTGAAGCCCACAAGAACACGAGTCCCTGCTGGCTCCTCTGGCTCTTTCCCCTCTCTCCTGATTTTGGTGGGGTTCCTCCTACTCCTGGCTGCTGTCATCTTCGCCTTTTAGAGCCTGTTAATTTTTTGTTCTTGTCACAGGCGTTGTTGTCTCTGGTCAGACATCTCCACAGTGTGCCGTGGGACGGGGGGAAAAGGATTTCAGCAGATGGAACAAATTTTATGCTGCAGCTTAAGGCACAAACCTTTCTCTGCCCCAGCTCACCCCCTAAAGCACAGCTTTGCAGACTGCTGCTGGAAATGGCAGCCTTCCCCCAGTGTCTGTTGCCCTCCTGCTCTTCTGCCCACTGCTGGGAGCAGAGCATGGCTTTATGGCATAACTGGGTATGGATCACAGCAGGATGCAGCAAGGACAAGACTAGCCCTGCACCAACATGCCTGAAAAACCAGGGTTTTTAGTCCAGCAAGGGGTTATCTGGGCTGGGTACACAGGTCAGGCTGTCTCTTCTCCCAAACTTAAAACCTGTCACCCAAAAATCCCAGATTGGGTTGAATTGGTGCGTGTTTCCAATGAAGGGGCCCTGGTTGTGGTTTGTCACCGCTGAAACTGGGACTGAGCACTCCTGGCTTTGTTTTCCTTCGTTCCCCACCACTGGATAATCCTAGGGCTTTTTTTGTGTGTGTGGAGACTTTAAATGAATAAAATTTAATCAGCTGTGTCAGGAGCCTGCTGCAGGTGCCTCCCTGTGGTCTCCTTGAGTGCAGGGAAAGAGCTGGGAGGGTCTGTGCCTGATTTGGGGCTGTGCCACGGGCAGCTCACAAGGCTGGGGCTGGGAGGGCTATCACTGACCCCCCAAAATTAGTCTGCACTGTGCTCCATTCCCCCCATCCGTGCTGTCAGCTGGCAAAGGGAGTGAGTTTTGCTGATTTCCTGGGCGTGCCAAGTGAACGCCTGCCAGGCACAGGCATTGCAGAAGGGGATGGATCAGGACAACCCCAGGCTGCTGCCGGGACTGGGCCAGTGGCCAGCGGCAGTGTGGGAGTCCTTGCAAGCACGTTCCCTTTGGGACTGTAGTCTGGATTTCCACCCAGCACCGCCGCGGGGATGCGGAGACCTTTCTTCCACTGCTTTTAAGCACACGGGGTGGGGCAGTGCAGGTGTAAAGGTCAGTGGTGCAAGAGCCGTGGCGACCTGCCTGGACTTCAGCCTTCCCTTCAAATCCGCGGCAGGAGAAACTTGAAGCAAAGTTCGGCCGAAGCCTGGGCAGCGAAGGCGCGGCACTGTCCTGCAAGGTTTGCTCCTCGCTTCTCTCCACAGGGGTTTTGCAAGGCTTCCAAAGGGGGCACACGGCTCTCCAGGGGTTTGGCATTTGCCACCGGCTTTGCCTCCCTGCTGGCGGGGGGAGAGGGGTGTTGCAGGGACCCTCTGGAGTAAAACTGTCTGTGTCCAGCACTGGAAAAGAAGGCTGATTTTAGCGTGTCTCTACCCTTTTCCAAAACCAAAGGAGGCTCCAGAAACAGGGGACGGGCAGCTGTTGGCGTGTCCTGCCCTGTTCGTGCAAATCAGGGAGTGGCTCAATCTGGGCTTTTGGATCCTGATGGGGTTTTTTTGCACCTCCTTCATTTTTTCCCTGTCTTTCTGCAGTTTCCTCCAGTTCCTGTTTATGCTAACTTACTTTCTGGCGCAAAACTGTTAGAAAAGGGCTATAAATTACCCTTTCTGCAGATTCTGTAGTGGGAGTGTTTATTATCTAATCAAAGTTCACGTGGGTTCATTTTCCCCAGTTTCTTTGCTTTCCAGTCATACTCGGTGCAGCTCGTTTACACACCCCGGGGGCCCTGAGTTCCTCGCCTTTATACCTCGCGTTTCCCGGGTTTTTTACCTTTTGTGTGCTCTGTAATCCCAGCCGCGCTTTCACGGTGCTGTCTAACTTGTGAATGGCTCCAGCTCATTCAAGCATCGCTTTTTTTCCCCCTCTTTTTCTTAAACCCTTTTTGTTTTCAAGAGATTGCTCTTTAACGGGAAAAGAAAAAGGAAAGCGTGAAAATGAGCCATCTTAGCTGAAACTGTTTCTTGCAAAGATTTCGGGAGGATCACTTTGTGCGGGCAGAAGCTGCGAGCCCCTTCCCCTCCTTTGCTCGCACTGGTGTGGGGCTTGGAAATGGAATAAAATGAAGCAGCAGCACAGCGAGGTTTAAAAGTGTCTTTTTCCCCGCATGGAGGAGGAGAATTGTTGGACCCTCTGTGTGGGCTTAGCACGGCAGGAAGGGTAACGAGCAGCATCTGTCCATAGTGCTTGAGTCCAGAGCTGGCCACGGCTTTCTCCAGGAACAGTTTTCCTTGGGGACACCTGCGGCCAGGGAAGTCCAGGGGTCTTTTTCTAGGGACGGGAGGGAGGGATTGGTGTTTCTCCTGATTCCTGGGCTGTTTGGTTTGTAGCTGCTCGCCCACGGCCCTGTTCCCGGCCGCAGGACAGCGATGGTGCGGCGTGTGGCCGTCATCGGCGCCGGGGCCGCTGGCTTGGCCTCTGTCAAGTGCTGCCTGGAGGAGGGGCTGGAGCCCACCTGCTTCGAGAGGAGCGAGGACATCGGAGGGGTCTGGCGGTACACGGTCAGTGAGCTCTGCCTGCGTGGGGAGGGTTGTCCCCGGGTTAGTCCCCTCCCTCGGATACGCTTTACCTGCAGCAAAGAGAAAAGCGTGGCCATGCCCTCCGGGACTGTCCCCGTCCCGGGCACAGGTCTGCCCCTGACTCCAAGCTGGAGAAGGAAACGGAGGGAGCAGAAATCATGGTCACCAGGTGCTTGTCCTGGTTAATTTTTTATAATCAAATACAAGGAGGACAAAAACATTCAAATGCTCTGGGGAGAGAAAGTCTTTCTCTGCACACCTTCAAACAGCACCACTGGCTTCACACAGGACTCCACGGATGGTACGAGAGTCAGCGTGTACCGCTCTGTCATTACCAACACCTCTAAGGAGATGTCCTGCTTCAGTGACTTCCCCTTCCCGGAGGATTTTCCCAATTACCTACCCCACAGCCTCCTGCTGGAGTACTTTCGGATGTACGCTCGTCACTTTGACCTCCTGAGGCACATACGCTTCAAGGTGAGCAGGGACCCCAAACACCACGGGCAGAAGACCCACCAGTAGCTGCAGATACCAGGGTATCACCCAGGTGCGACAGGACAATGCCAGGTGCCATCCCACGAGGACTACGTGCCCTCTGCATCCTGAATGCAGCCTTTAGCTTTGTGTTTTAAAGGCTGCTTAAACATGGGCTGCATCTGTCCCCTCAATGCCATCAAAAGGTGCAGGGTGGGATTTGACAGTGTCGGGGGTGACATGCAGCTCCTTTGGGACCCAGCCTGCCCCCAGCAGCCCCAGCCCTTCACAGGCATATCTCCAAAGCACAGTGTGGTCTCTGACTGCTGTTTTGTTGGGCTTTGGTGCAAGACAACAGTTCTCAGCGTGAGAAAGCGCCCAGACTTTGCCACCTCTGGCCAGTGGGAGGTGGTCACGGAGACCGACGGTGTCCGTGAGTCCCACGTCTTCGATGCCGTCATGGTTTGCACCGGCCATTACCAGGGGCCTTACTTACCACTGGATTCTTTCCCAGGTAAGCCCTGGCCCAGCAGTGTGGGGGTGTGGGGGGGCTGCAGCTGCCCCCCGAGGTTTTGCCCAGCACCCATGGGTTCCTAGGCTGCATTTTCCTCTTAAAGCCTGTCTGCTCCACAAAGCCCTTACCCTGGGAAAAGTGGGACCCTCGCCCTGTTGGAATGGTAAGGGCCATTCCCAGGAATGAGAAAAACACCTAGTAAAGGTGCAGCCAGGCTTTTGAATGAGGATTTGCAAAGCAAGACGGAGCAGAGGAGGTGCAGGGGGGTGGCACCACCCAAGGCAGCCAAGACTTCCGTGGGTTTTTCAGCTGCAAGCAGAGGTGGGAGGTAGAGGGGTGGGGGCTCCAGAGGGTCTGGGACAGTTAAATGTATCTGGCAGTAGGAGAAGCTCCCCCCTCTCTGCCTAGGCATTGACACTCGCTTCAAAGGCCAGTACCTCCACAGCCAGGAATACAAAGATGTGGAGGCTTTCCGGGGAAAGCGGGTCCTGGTGGTCGGCATCGGCAACACCGGCGGTGACGTCTCCGTGGAGCTGAGCCACGTGGCTGCCAAGGTACAGCTCTGCAGCGGTGCAGAGCTCAGCCAGGGGCCAGGGGAGCCAGGGGTTTAGGTTATCCCAATTTTTTAGTTTCTCAATTAAAAAGAAAAAAAAAAAAAAAAAGCTTTTTTTAAAAAGCTTTGCAATTCTTGGAGAGTTTGGGCCACCTGAGGAGTGCCCACTCAGCAGCTGTGGGAACTTTGTAGAAGCTGCCACAAGCTGTTTGACTGATCTGGATGCCATCTCCTTTCCCTCAGGATAACCCTCTCAGCTCCTGAGTGCTGAGATGAGATTTACCATTAAGAGCAAAACCAACAGCGAGATTCCTGGACAGGAGGCTGAGACCTGCCTTCTCTCCCAGGTGTTCCTCAGTGCCAGGAGCAACACGTGGGTGATCAGCCGGATCTCGAAGCACGGCCTCCCCTTCGACATGATCAGCACCACCCGCTTCAACCACTTTCTCGACTGGCTGCTCCCGTCAGCCCTAACAAGGAGGATCCGGTTTCGGAAGTTAAATTCATGGTTTAACCACGCAAACTATGGGTTGGCTTCCACCAAAAGGTGTTTTTTTCTGATTGTTTTGTTGGTTGGTCAGGGGCTCTTGATAACGTGAAATGCTCGATTTTTAATTTTGGGGTGTATTTGTGGAACAGCAAACCATTGGAGGGCAACTCTGACTACAAAAGCTGTTTCAGGTCCCGCCCAGGTACTAAACCTTCTTTTCCCTCTGCAAGCTCCAAATTTAAGATGATTATCAATGAAGAGCTGCCTTTCTGCCTCCTCTCCGGGACTGTTGTGTTGAAGCCAAGCGTGAAGGAGTTCACGGAAAGCTCCGTTGTTTTTGAAGACGGGACAGCAGAAGAAAACATTGACGTGGTGCTCTTTGCCACGGGCTACATCTTTCCATTTTCCTTCCTCGAAGAGTCAGTTCGCAGCCGCATTGACGATAACAGGTCCCTCTATAAATGCATCTTCCCTCCCCAGCTGGAAAAGCCGACGCTGGCCATCATCGGCTTGGTCCAGCTGACCGGCTCAATCATGGTGGGATCAGAAATGCAGGCTCGCTGGGTGACGGGGATCTTTGCAGGTAGGAAACAGGGGGTCTGCTGGGGTGGGAGGTTTGGGGCAGCCTGAGCTGCTGTCCACAGAGCCTGGGGCACATTTCAGCCCCCTGGGCATCAGTGGCGTTGTAGCCTCTGTCTGCCAACTGCATCCCTGTATCCCTGCTGCTCCAGCCATGCTGCTGTGACCAGCAGGCATGAGCACTCTGGGGAAGGGTGCTGGTAGCTTGGGGAGGGGGTGAACCTTTCAACTTGGAGTGGTGCTGAAGGTCTCTGGTTTCTCTGTTCTCAGGCCGGAACAAGCTCCCTCCTGCCAGCAGGATGATGGCTGATGTTTTGAAGAAGAAGCCTCCGGTCAAAAGGTGTGTGATGCTCCTGTGCCCCTGGTGTGATGGGTGCTGTGTGCCAGGATAACCCCAGGGAAAGGGGGGCTCTGTGGCAGTCATGGGAGTGACCTGCCTAGGACACACAACTCTTCTTGGTTGCATTTATTACCTCAGAATCTGTAGCAAGGTGGGGAAATGCTCTTGTGGCTCCTTTATGGGTAATGGACCAAGACACCATAAGCTGCTCTGAAGCAGTTTATGACAAGACCCAGGACCTGCAGGTCCCCTCTGCCAGGCCTCCAAGCCATGTCCTTATTCCTAGCATATTGAGATGGAGGTTTGGTTTCTTCCAGACTGAGGGTGCCATCTCGTGGCTTTTTCCTCCCAAATCCAGGCAGTGGAGAGCACTGGGATCAGGGCCAAGCCCCACCCAGAAACCCCACTGGAGCCGGGCAATGTGGGTGGGGGACAATTTGTGTCATTTTTTGACAGGTCAAGATGAATAATTGACGAGGCTGTTGTGTAAGTGGGAGCTAACATCCTGCCTTGTTGGCACTGGGATTTTACAGGAGGTTGAGACGTGCCCTCAAGGATGTGGGACGGGTGATGATGGAGGTGCTGCCTGCCTTGCAGCAGCTTTTGGGAGCGAGGAGAGGATCTCGGGGTGCAGGCTGGGTTGGGTCTGCCAGCAGGGCAGGGCTGGCTCATGGGACTGATGAAAAGCTGGGACAAAACAGAGCCGCAGGGATTACGACCGGGAGCCCCAGTGACTGCACCACAACGTCACACAGAAATATGGGAGCCTGAGCTACAAGGGAGACAACCTTCAGGGTGTCCCAAAATTGCTGAAGCAGATTCAGCACATGTCCTGCGAGGGATGTGAGGCCTCAAGCAGAAAAGTCCTGGAGGTGCCTTCCAGAGTGGGAATCTTTCTGCATCTCCTAGATTTTCCCAGTCTGCCTGGCATTCTTATCTCTGAAAATCTGCATCTCTGCTTCCCAAAATCAGCTCCGTGAACCTTAAGGAAGGACACAGCCTTGCAAAGTAAAGGCAGTATTCAGCTAGAATTGGTTTTGAGGCCAGAAGTAGAGACAAAAGAAGCTCCTTCCTATTCCCTGTCCCAGGTAACTGCTGGGACCAACCCCAGAGAGGCTCCTGCAGCACCTTGAGCTTTATTTGGGGCTGAGGGAGCTTGACCCCGTAGACTGGGGCTTGAATGCTGCCTGAGCCTGAAGCTTTGGCTTTCCGTGGAGCTGGGCACTGAGGCGGGATGATGCCATTTGATTTTTGTTTTTATGTCCCACTGAAGGAATCAATCCGAGAGGGAGAACCTGAAGATGAGTTTTATCGGCTACACGAATGAAATCGCTGCCTGTGCCGGGGTGAAGCCCAGCGTGCTGAGGCTGCTCCTGACAGACCCCCAGCTGGCCCTGGCCATCTTCTTCGGGCCCTGCACGCCCTACCAGTACCGGCTGGTGGGGCGGGGGGCGTGGAACGGGGCCAGGGATGCCATCCTGACGCAGTGGCAGCGCACGCTGCAGCCCTTGAGGACCCGCGTGGTGGATGAAGATTCTGACCGCTCGTCCAGCTGGTGCTGGATGTGCCTCCTGGCCCTGCCAGTGGCTCTCACAGCAGGTTGGCTCCTTTCTAAACGCCCCCAGATGGGCTGTAGGCCCTGGGCAGGTCCCTGGCTGTAGGAGAAACCTGGTGAGCCCCATTCCCCAAGGACTGGAGCGAAGCTGTGTCGCTGCTGGCACTGGTGGGAGCCTGGATGCCAGGAATGTCTGGTGTCCATCACCTCCTGCTGATGTTTCACACCCACCGAGGGCCATACGGAGCGCTCACCCCAAACCTGCTGTGCTCCACACCAGCACCAGGCTGGATCTCCAGAGGGCTTTTTGGAAGAGCCGCTTTGGGATGAACCGGTGGGCACAAGGCCAGCCTTCCTCCCTCCTCCAGCTCACCCAGAGATTCCTCCTTAAAATTTCAGGAAGACCCACAACACTTTTCTGAAACAGGAACTGTGGATAGCTTTTTATTTGTCTGGTAACTTTTGGGACACAAAGAAGGGAGCCACAAATAAACTTCACAGATTTAGATCTTCTCTAATGGTTTCATTAATCGATTATCAGCGGGCAGAAGGCAGAGCCTTCCCACGCACCCACGGGTGCCTCCATCAGGGGGTTTTGCTGCACACTTGCGCTCAGGCTGCAGCCACTTCCCCGGGGAAAGACGTCCCCTGCCTTCTGTCCCCCATCCCACCGCAATGGAGCTCCTGTGGGGTGCTGCTGGTCCTGCGTGTCGGGCTGGGGATGGGGTAGGGCACAGGGACCGGGATGGGGACCAGGAGGGGACAGAGATGGGGACCCAAAGGGGGACAGGTGTGGGGACCAGGATGGGAACTGGGATGGGAACCAGAAGGGAAGAGGGACCCAAAGGAGGACCGGGATGAGGTTGGGCATGGGGATGAGGACGGGGATGGCAATGGGGACTAGGATGAGGACGAGGCTGGGTCTGGGGACAGGGATGAGGACGGGGAGGGAGACCGGAACGGGGACAAGGATAGCGACTGGAAAGGGGATGGGACAAGGGATGGGGAGGGAGATGGAGATGGGGGCTCGGGACAGGGATGGAGACGGGAATGGGGACCCAAAAGGGGACCGGGATGAGGACCAGGATAAGAATGGGGATGGGGGCCCAAAAGGAACCCAAATGGGGACTCAAACCGGCCCCGCCCTCGGCCCCGCTCCGCCAGGGGGCGCCCCCGCCCCTCGCGCCCGCCCGACTGCGGCACGGCGCGGCCACGTGACCCGGCGGCGCGAGGGGCGGGGCCAGACGGTGCGCGCCGTGCGCGGTGACGTCAGACGTCGTTGGCGCCCGGCTTGGCCGCCCGCCATCTTGGCCCCTGTGTAGAAGCGGCCGAGGCGGCGGCGCCGGGAGCGGCAGCGGCCCCGCCGACACCGGCACCGGCACAGCCGAGCGCCGCGCTGCGCGCCCGGTAAGCGCCCACGCTCCTCCGCAGCCCCGCCGCGCGGCCGCGGGGCCTCGGCGAGGCACGGCACCGGCGGGAGCGGGCGGGCGGCCTGCGCCGCATGGCCCCGGGCGGGGGCGGCTTCCGCCGGGCGGGCCCGCGGGTGAGGGGCGGCCGCGGTGAGGGGCGCCCCGGGATCGCACTGCGGGCGGGCGGAGCGGGGCGGGCGACCGGGCCGGGGGGCGCTGGGCAGCCCCGCATGGGCGCCCGGGGCGGCTGCGCCCCACCGGGCACAGCCCGGGCCGCGCCCGGCAGGGGCGGCTGCGGTGGGGCCGCTCCCGCGGGGGGCCTGCTGCCTTTTCCCACCTCCTGCGCCCCCGTTTTTTTAACGGCTCCTGGTCTCCCTACCGCCCCATCTCTCTCTTTCCCTCTTTCTCTCCCTCTCCGGGCGGCCCTCGAGGAGCGCACCGGGCCCTCCGCGCTCCATCTGTGGCCGTGATTCCTCCTGCAGGACCGCGGGGCAGAGCGGCCCTTCCTCGCGGGGCGCTGGGGGCACACGCCTGGGTTTTCCCCCTCGGAAATACGCATCCACGGTTCTTTCCCTGCTCGCCCCCGGTGAAAGGCGGGTCCTGGGGGTGTTTGATGTCGGGCTGAGCGGAGCGGCGCTCGGGGCAGGCATTGTTTGTGCTCCCGGGGGCAGGATCTGTAGGGATGGTGAGAGCGTGGGGAAATGACACGGCTGATTCGGGCCGCTGGGCTGCAGTGGCCGTAACGCAGTGGGCGGTGGGAGCCGTCAGCGAGGGATGCAGCGATTGAACGTTTTGGGGCTAAAACTGGCCCAGACAGTTTCCAGTTCACGCCCTCTTTGTGGGGAAGGGGAGCGTGCATGAGAACGTGGTGCCGGGCGTTGAATGGAACGTGGTGGTTTTTCTGCCCCGTTTTGTGTCTTACACGTGTGTTTTGTACATGTGCTCTTGTGTGAGAGGTCTTGAACTCTGTATCACCGGTGAAGGACCATTTTTCCTCATTGCTCTGGTTAGTGGAGTCAGGTGTGTAGTTAGTGGAAATGAGCTTTATTTCCAAAGAAGGAACGAGGCTCTAATTTTTGATGGCTCTGCCTCCTCTGCAGTGAGGCACGAGGCCTTCCCAGTGTCCAGTCTTGAAGAGCTCTGCTCAGGCAAGAAACTGCTTTTGGAGGGGGAGGAAACAGGACATGATCTCATTTGTCTGGGGGTGAGAAGCAAAAGGTTTACCCTTAAACACTGACTGGAGCTGGATGTGGCTGTCGCTTTTCTTTGAATTATGTAGTCCGGGAAATTGTTCCGTGTTAATTTTTGTGGAGTTGTTGCAAGTCTGCAGCAGTCTCCTTGGATCTAAGGAGTAAGTTTTGGGAGTTGTTTGAACTTGATGAGTTCAGTGGAAAGGCAGTTGGGTGGAGGTGTGTGCTTGAGAGGTGGCTGTCTGCAGTGAAGTGAGAATTTGGTTCCCTCATAGGTCAGTCCCAGTGTGTGTGGAGACCAGGATCGTGATCTCTGTGTCTGACACCTAAAACTCTGCCTTGCTGTCTGTATATGTTTCATGTGTGAAGTTCTTTTCTTCTGTAAATAAGAGCCTATGAAATATCTGTAAATCAGTGTACAGTTGCTTCTGTGAGCCTTGCTAATATAAATATTCTGTGTCTTGGCCGGTTAGTAGCAATTTATAATTTCTTTACTCTCATTTAGCTTTTCCATAATGGGAACACTGGTTTTTTTTTGTAGAGCAGAATAGTTACATCAGTGCCCAGTTTTAACTTGGGCTCCTTGTTCAGGGGTAGATTTCCAGGACTCTTCCTTAGATCCTGTTTCCCCACATCCTGGAGTCCACTAGGGAAAGTGAAACAGGCCACAGTGAGCAAGGGGAGGATGATGCAATTCAGAAGGGAGCTCCCTTTGGTCTGTCCGAATGAATGTGGTGTGTCAGTTAAGGGAAGGAATGTGAGTCAAAGCAGCAATTACAGGAGATGGAGTTGACTTCAGCCAGGTGTCCTGCCTGGCTGGAAGGGCAAGCCCTTTGTTCCAGCCTGTTCTCCAGGCTAAGTAACGGGAGCGACGTGAAAGGGGAGAGAGGGTGGAAAGTGTAGCCTGAATACCATATAAGGGTGCTGTGGATAAAATGTGGAGATAAAAATCTTGCAGAAGAATTAAACCCTTGCAGAGGAGTAAACACTCCCGTGGTGGACTGGAGATGTGAGTGAAGGGAAAACACTCTTCTTCCTTACTCTGGAGAAGGAGTTGGACATTTTCAGAGGCACTTGCAGTAGTGGAGGGTTTTGAGGGGAAAAAAACTCCGCCCTGAAAATGCACCACCTTTCCACTAGTGAGGATGGATGTTGGGCTTGTAATGACGGGACTGCCAGTGGTGTTTTACTGGAAGAACCAGTTCATCTCCTGCAGGAAATTTTTTCTTTGCTCAGCCTCATGGCCTCATTGTTTTTTGGCGTTTGGGTTTCCCAAACCTGGTAGAAGCTTATGGGCTGAAAGCAGATGTAAAAATAAAGGCTGAAATTTGTGTGGGGAGGTGGGAGAAAATAATGCTGTGTGAGTACTGGTGGAATGAAAATGGAGTGCACAGGAGTCTTAAAAAATGCATAAAGAGCAGAGGAAGATGAAGTCCTAATAAAAATCAGATGAAGACAGCTTTTATGTCTATGAAGAACAGGCTAACAGAAATAGACTGTTTTTATTACAAATACCTCAGCCATTACATAACATTCTAAGTAAATGCTAACGAGCTAGGCTGTTACAGATTGCAAACACATACTGAAGGGAGAAGCTGTTTAACATTCACATTGTTCATGTTTTAAATTATCTGACACTGTCTTGATTAACAGTAAAATTATAGTGCGGATCCAACATTACATGTCCTCAATCTGAAGTGTGGTGGGGATAATTTGAACTGATGGTGTACTTGAAAATAACATGAGTTATGTTTTCAGGGGCTTAGAGCATCAGAGACAGGAACTACTGCTCTTTGCATTCAGGTGCATCAAATGCACAAGTACTGCTGAAGAACTGGCATCACTCAGGGCTGGGTAACTGAGGGAAGAGGGGTCATTAAATATGTATTTAAATCAGCTGATTCCTAAGTGAAATGGCAGCCTTGCTCGATTTTGGGTTAGTTGGGCTGTGACTTGTATTCCAGCAATGACTGGCCTGCCTGTTTTTTGCTGTACTGCTTGCTTAAGCTGGCAAATCAAACTTGCTCTGCATAGAAAAGCAGCCCTTTTCAGTCTGTCCTCCTGAAATCATGTGAACTATACCTTGGTTTAAAATCAATATTTTGTAAGCATATGACTGTTCCTAGGTTTTTATAGTTTGTGAATTTTTACTTGCAATTTAAGTCTACAGTTGTAATTTTAAAAGAATGTTTGCAGGAGTAAGGGTGTAAGTTATGCTTAAACTGTTTTGAATCTTCTTCTAAGGTGGAAGTGCAGGAACATCTTCATTTTGTTTGAGAAGCCAGTGATTTTCTCCCAGTTGAAGACTTGATATGCTACTTTAGGACTTAATATTTCTTCTGTTCCAGAGTAAACAGATAACCATGGAAGGACCTTGTGGGCTTAAAATATCAATACATCCATGCTTTCACTTTGGGGGGAAAAAAAAAATTAAAATTATTGTATTTACAGGACTTGTTTTATAGGAGTGTTTGGGGCAGTGTGTGCTTCCTGTACAAGATACCAGGTACAGGTGCACAGCAGGAGTCCTCTAATGATGGGGATCAATAAGATCTTCCCTTTGCAATGACTGTAAATAATCTGTAGGAAAGATGTCTCTGGTAAGAAAAGTGTGCCTTTGGCCTGTGGCAATCTGTGTGGTCAACTGACTGCAGTCACCTGGGTTAGGAGATGTTCTTCATGTCACAGATGAAGAAGGAGAAGTTTCTTGGTAAGTATTTTGATAATGTGCTGAGCCTGAATTATTTACTGCATCTTGAAAGCGAAGTATCAAGGGACACGTGGTTTGTTTTTTTTTTTTTTCCCCTAAGCAGAATAAACAGAGAACTGAGAGCAAGTGAAGATGTTAAACTTCATCTGCAGCCATTTGGCAGATGCAAGTTAACTTCAATGGAAAATGGGTTCTGTAATGCTGAAAAGCAGATACATAAAGCTGGGGGTGCTGATAAGGCTTTTCTAATTTAGCTTCTCATCTTTTTTTTCCTGTCTTTTTTTCCAACAAGACCCGGTTGAATCCGGGCTAGAGCAGAGGGCAGGAGTTGACCCTCGGTGTGATTACCCTCTGTTGTTCAGAACTGTTGTCTGTGTGGTGTTGGCAGCTGCATCTTCCCCATACTGAGCATTCCTGGTGAAGAAGGAGATGTCTCTGCTCCAAGAACCCAGTGAGTCACAGGGCCCAGTGTGCAGCCAGAGATGCAGAGGATCCCGGGCAGCAAGTAGAGCAGACTGAGAGCAGCTCTGAGCTCTGCAGGCTGGACCACACTGAGGAGCAGATTCTGCCACCTCTGTGTGCCCCAGAGTGACAGTTTTTAATTGGTGCTGTCAGTGGTGTGTTAAAAGCTGGTGCATTTGGCAGCCGTGGATGCCACTGGCACAGTGGGAGTGCCTTAAAAGCCTTAAAAATATGCTGAAACATCAGAGAAATGCAGAGGGGAAATTATGTTTATTTTTGATGTACGTGAGTCTGGTTAGGAATATGACAGGAGTTAAAGGCAACACAGAATTTGGGCAAAGTGGGGACAAATAGCTGAAGTTATTACAGAAATAATTAGAGTAACTTTGAACAATTTTTTGTCATGTTAAGGCTGTACAGGACTTGGTATAAAGCTGTTTATTCTGTAGATTCCTGCTGTTGATGAATACTTCCCTCAGGTTGGACCCTTCAACACCAAAAATATCTCGAGAAGATGAACAGAGGGAAAAAAGCTAGAGAAGAGGGAATTAATTTCGGCACATCTGTTCTAAAGAGGAATGGAAATTCTTAATGATGTAGCCCTGGAGTGGTTCTTGTGCTCTTCCAAAGTATTCTGAAGGAACTTATGAAGAGAGTGGCTTGCCTGGACATTATTTCAAAGGAAGTTCTAACAAGTTTCTGAAGTCAAAAACTTAGATGTAATTATTTATGTTATTTAAGGGCTAACCTATGAACAGGGGCTTTGGAAGAACAGGTTCTGTATAAAAGTTTTACTTATTTGCATGTGAGGTCAGGGGTACTTTAAAGGTTCAGAAAGGTGTGATGTGGAGAGAAATCCACTGCTCAGAGCTGTGGTTCATTGGGAAGAACTCTGGAAAAAAAGGTGTCACTTCCTCGGTCAAGAAATGTTAATTATTTCAGTGGGACTTGGAAATTGTGGTAAAGGAGCAGGAAATGGAAGTGTTTAAAGAGATTCCTCGAGTTATTCACAGCAAGGAATGATTTCAGATTTGTCTCTTTTATCTGTCCTGCCCTCCTTCACTGTCCCAGTCAACATGGGGTGGGTGGGGAGGGTTGAAAATAGCCCACCAGTGCAAATGGCATTGTTGGAGAGTTTGTAGTGAAGTGCAAGGGCTTTCACTGTGGGAGAGCTAAAGTGAAAGGGGAAAACGGAACGGTGGGGAGATGGGTATTGGCTGTAAGTGGCTGCAACTTCTGCTGCTCATCTGTCGGGAATCTGGTCTGTTTTCATGTACTCATTGATTTTCTTTCATCAGCTGCCTAAAAGGAAGTGTTTTGCACCGACTTAACACTGAGACCGACTGGAGGAGTCAACTCTGGTTCACCTCAGCGGTTGTTCCTGGTAACTTATTGCAGGCAGCAGAGGAGCAGATCCCCAGCGCTGCTCAGCCGGCACTGGGGTCAGCTGTGTCATCAGCTGGGAAGCTGCTGTGGAGTTCACTTGTGCTGCCCTGTACTCAGCCTGACACAGCAGCCCCTGCTCAGGATGCCGTGAGGGGACAGTCCCCCCCTCCCTGGCTGTGTGCAGGGACAGTGCTTTGCTCGTGGTGGATGGGGTGGTGCAGATGAGCAAGAAACAAAGTGGTTCTTGTCACAGCGTGCTAAGTGTGTCTTTTTTTTTTAAGGGACTGTTTGTGATCTTAATCATTAACAGATGCCTTTCCAGAGAGCTGCTGTGGTCTGCATAAACTGACCTAAATTAGTTATTAGGAAGCCTGGTGGATAGTTGTAATTTTTTCTGTTAAAAAAGGACTTCTGAGAGGTAAGACAGGTCACATTAGCCTTCTGTATTCAGTGAAAAGTGCTGCTGCCAACCTGCTGTTTGAATCCTGCGCTTTGATAGCAGGTACACGGCTTGTTTCTGCAAGGATTTGCCTTAATTTATTCCCTTATCTTTTGCTCAAATAGGCAGCAATTCAGTTTCATGAGCTTTGAAGTTTTCTCATTCTTCCAAATAATGGAAATTTCTTTAATAAATGGTTTTGCAAATCTTGAAAATAAGTCTCATTTGGCATCTGCAAGTTGAAAAGCTAATTGGATGAAAGCACTTACATTGTTCTGTTCCCAGAAGTAATGAGAATGCATATCATTATGATGCTCTCTTTAATTCTATAGAAACTGTTATTTTTTTTCTTTTTTTGGTCCTGGCTTCCTTCCAAAACTCCTGCCTCAATTAAAAATTTACAATTTTAAAAAGTTTCTTAATCAACTGCATGAAACTGGAAAATAAAAAATCTGTCTTGCAGAAAATTTGCTAAACGCTTAGTGACAAAGAAGTCAAAAATCACTTGTCAAGACATTGTCAGGCTAAGAAGGAAGAAGATAGCCTGCCTTAAAAGTGACCTGCAGAGAAGTTTTAGATCTTATGTCTGCAGAAAATGATACATTTTCCTTTGAAACACATTCAGTAATGTAGCAAACCATCTAAATTGTGCTTTATGTTTGAGGATTATCAGCACATGGGCAGAGTAGCCATGTTGGGTTAGTGCAGGAGTTTTGTGGTGTGCTGGTTCTGACTTAAGTGTGACACACACTGCCAGTCTCTGCTGGAATATCTTGAAAAACCCTTTCTGCCAAAGAAGCTCTACTTGGATAACTTGGAAATGGGTTGGTACTGGAAGGAAAGCTCCCGGTACAGTTCTTGGTGGTTATTCATGCTTGTTGTTTTCACCTGAGCTGTGGTTGTGGCATTAAGTTTCTTTCCACTGGTCTGGTTCCCGTAGAACAGATGAATAAATGAACTGGACACTTGCAGTACTGGGGAAGGCAGTGCTGTGTTTGCCTGGTCGCTCTGCCCCACGGGTGACATTTTAGTGTAGTCACTGTGGTGTTTTCCTTTCCTGTCATACAGATTGTATTCTTTTCAGCCCCTAGATTCTTTTTCTTCATGTATCAGTGAGAAATAAGATCTGGTTTGCATTGCTGCCTTGTTGTGCCTCAACCTGAACTGGGAATTGCCCTGGAAAGCGCGGTGAGCTCGTTCCACCAGCCCGTCAGTTGTTGCTGTGTGAGTTTGCAGGCAGACATTTGGAGAAGCATTTCTTCAAGCACGACTCCATGTTCACTGCCATCAGCAGTGGGAAGCTGTCTGGGACAAACACAGCCTTCCAAACCCAAGAACAGAGTAAGATCTGCTGGATCGGTGTTGAGGCTGCTGTGTTTGTACCAAGATCCAAGAGGGGGCAATACTGAACCCAGTGAGCCTTTGGGTTCGTGGCAGGTGGTGGGTTTGTGGTTCTCTAATTTTGTGGTGCTGTGGTAGCTGCAGCTGTGATGTGCAGCTTAGCCCTGGAGTCCGTTCTCTTAGGTGTTTGATTGTGTGCAAATCCAATGTGTCAGCCTAAGGAACTGTCCCTCTGGTGCAAAGCAGTTCGAAAAAATGAGCAGTTTTCTAAAATCTGGGCATGGCAAATGTTGGATATTCAGTTCAGAATTGTGGTGTAAATATTCCCAGCAGAATGGCTTCTGGTGTATTTTAGTCACAAGCTGTATAGTTCTTAATTTTACTTAACTGTACTTGAGGTGTTTCGGGGGAGACTGTGGGTGGCTTTGCTCTGCATGAATGGTGGAACATGGGGGTGATGTCTCTTGATGTTCCACACTTGTAGGCAGCAGCAGAGGAGTTATTGTTAAAGCTGTCTGATGACACTTGTACTGTTTTTCATTATAACCTCTGAGAATCCAAAGAATTACCAGACACAAAATACATTGAAGGGAGTGTCTTAATTTGAACTTGTTTGATACTTGACTTTGATAATTGATACTTTAAAAAATGTGTTTCTGTTTTGATTGTAAAGTTACCATTAAAATACAAAGAAGAGTACTGAAAGTGTAATTATAAAGCTAAAGCAGACAGAGGGATTATATCCTCTGCATGTGCAGGAGTTGAGAAGTGAATACAGTTTTTGGGGAGGTATTAACTAATTTCAGCATTTGCTTCATAAGAATGGCTGTATTTATGCTGGAGTGCCCTTCTGCATTGTCTCCCTCTTTCCTTGCAAAAGACAAAAATAAATCCAAGAGCTGTGTTGAGGAACAGCTTCCCTTATCCTGTAGAAAGCTGGAGACCAAAATTAGGCCACTGGTGTAAACCATGGAAGAAAATGACATCTGTAAACATTGAAAGCATCGAATCCCTGGGTAGTTGTATTGCTGTAGGAAATATTTAGATAGTACTTGTCAAAAAATTGGACAGCTTTATTTGATACTCTGAATATAAAAATGAAAAACAATTTTACTCAAACTAAATGAAATGAAAACTGTCCTTTCTTCCCCTTGAGTTCTTGAATGGCTGCTCTGGCATCTTTCTGCCAGTAAGGGGGGGGGATCCATAATCTCTCAGTTACCTGAGGTCACTTCAAAAGGAGATTATTTCCTGGACAGTACAGGTATCAGAAAGGATCTTAGCTGAAAGGAAGCAGCTGTTGTGACACATGAAAATATTGAGTCCAATTTTGACAGTTTTATTGCCAGAGTGAGTTTATCCTGTCTGTGGCTTTTTAATCCCTTGCTGTGTGGGCACAGCTAAAACGTCACTCTGATCGTGGTTGATGCTGCAGGGCTGATTGGCAGGGCTGTTCCACAGGAATATGATTTCTGTGCTCCTTAATGAAATATTCATGCACATGTAGTTAAGATATGCATATAAAACCAAAAACAAATCAGAAGTTTGCTGTCCTCAGATCTGGGAGGGTTTAACATTAATTCTTTAGTTCAGCAATGCAGTGGAAATAAAAAGTTTGTTTAAAAAATGTTGCTGCTGTTAGTGCTGTGTTAGACTTAAACCACTCCTCTCAGAAATTCCTTGAGCTGTCCTGGTTTGTCGCTGGCTGTCCTGCTGGAAGGGCAGGTTTTAGATGACTGGTCTTTCTCCCAAAAAGTTGGTTCAATGAGCTGCTTCCCGCTCTAAGGCAGCAGCAGATTTCCTTGCTCCATGGCTGGCTGGTTTAGATTAACATATGCTTTGTGGTGAAGTTGGTTTCTGTGTAGACTTTTTTTGTGGGTGGCTAATTTGGGTTGTTTTCTCATTGCTTAGCTTAGTAGTTCTATTTAGGCCGTTGCTGGATGTCTGTTGGAAGTGATGCAGACATGTTTGGGGATGCTCCTTTCTGGCATCCACAAACTCCATTTTTGTAAGAGGCATCCGTGGGATAATTCCCTAAAATGGCTCTCTTGTGTCACGATCCGTTTTCCACCTGACATGCTTAGTTCTGGTAGTGTTTTGGAAAGATTTTCTCGGGCTTTAAAGGGGAGTAATTTGAAGAATGATTGAACTCGCTTTGCTGCCGCTTTGTCTTGGTTCTAAGGAGCACAATTAACTTTGATTTTTCCATTTGGTGGCCATTAACAGTGTTCCTGTCTAGGTTGTCTAGTGCCCCAGGGATCACCCTGTGCTGCAGTTTTCCTGCTGAGGTGATGGGTGCAGGAGAGAGATGGTGATTAAAGGGTTTTCCTTTCCTGCTCGGCCTTATCTACATAACACTGTGTAGAACCAGTGCATTGTGTACCCCATTCCAAGCTCTGCTGCAAACCAGCCAGACCCCAAAATCTAGGGGTGGAAAAGTGTATTAGTAAGGCTTCCTAAGGAAATTAAAACTTAGTGTAGCTCTTGTTCGAGAGTGAGTTGTAGTGAGATCCACCCAGAGCTCTCTGAAGATCTGGAGAGCTGCTGTTCTCGTCCAAGCTCCATGAAATAAAAGCTCAGGAGTCCTCAAAGTTTTACTGCAATTTTCAACCTGCTTAGCAGCAAATCTCCTTGTCAGTGAACCTTGGTGCAGATTACTCTTGAGGGGGAGGGAAATCCTGACCTTGAAAGCTTTATTAGGTACTTGGATTTGACAGACTTGTGCTCCTGAAGTGTTACAGGAGGTTATTGAAGCGTGTGTTGGTGTTGCATTAAGCTGACCAGTGCTGAAGTTCTCAAGAACTCTTAATAATGGGATAAATGGCCAATTTTTTTTTTTGTTTTATTTGCTTTGTTGTTATGTTTCTAAATAAAAAACCACCTACAGAAAAATGTATTCAGTAATTGCACAGTATTTTTGAGTGTTCATTTATAATAGTAGGCTTCCTTGCTAATGGGTTACAAAAAGCATGAAAAAGGCTTTCTTGGGTTCCAAGTATGATGAATCCAGTATTCCATGTTTCTGTAATTGATTTAAATTAGTCTGTTTTCTGAAGATCCACAGTTGGTTTTCAAAATTTCATATCTGGCTGCAGATTATCCTTGGGTTTTGCAGTTCTGGAATCTAAATATGCCAGACTTACAGTTGAAACGAAATCTTTCCTTTCTGGCTGAAATTTGTAATGCCCCATTTTTGTGTGCAATGAAGTTTTTTTGATATTACTAACACTGATTTAGGAGCATCTGCCTCTGAACACTAATTGAATATATGGTTAAAAAGTTCTTTTTTTTTTTTTTTTTTTTTTTTTTTTTTTTTTTTTTTTTTTT
>NW_020955667.1:310499-312040 GCF_003031625.1 Empidonax traillii | reverse complement strand
TTTTTTTTTTTTTTTTTTTTTTTTTTTTAAGTTGTTGTATTTAGATTCAGAATTTACCAGAACCACATTCTTCAGTGTCCCAGAAACAAAGCTATTCTTAGGAAAGTGGAGTTATGGCTGGATGCAAATAACAGATTTGTAGATGATGGTTTTTGCCCCTTAGCCACTTTTACTGTGCTTAAAATAGAGTCTGTCTGGATTTGTTTCTTGGTTTCTGTTTTGAGAGAGGTGCTAATGTGTCCCAGTTATGAATAAACTTTCATGTAGCGGTTTTTTGGATGTTTCCCACTTAACAGATGGGCATTTGAGGCTCTTGAGAGCAGACAGGAATTACTGAGTGAAATTGTTTGATATTTTAAACTTCTCATCACTCCAGTCCTCAAAAGTGACCTCAAAACCCAAGTAATTTTGAGGAATTCTGAAGTGATCAGGAGAGCCGGTGGAAAAGGTCTGTTAAATGTGTGGGAGGGTTGTTTGGTGGGGTTTTATGGTATTTTAAAAATATGATTGTGCAGTGTGAATTACACCACATCCAGTTTGCTCTGCACCAACTCTCAGTATGTAAGAGGGCACCAGTAAATATTCCCTAGTGGAGACCAGGATATCCAGAATTTGTGGCAGCTACTTAGTGTGCTATTTTCTGTACACGAGCTTCCAAGTTCATTGTGGGATCAAAATAAGCCAGCCAGGTGGAGTCTGAAACAACAGTCTGGTACAGAAATTACAGTAACTGTTTTAACCTTAAAATCTTCAGGCCCCAGCGAAGGTCACTTAACACATTTGATAACGTGACTGAGCAGCTGAAAGGTAATCTTTGCTCTAGAATTTTGGGAGCGTTGTGCCTCCTGTAATTATGCATAATAGTAACTGCAGTCATTCAAATGAACAGCTGACTTGCCTGGTTTCTTAATAGTGCGGTGAGCTCTGCCAGCTGCCATTACTGCCTGGACTGTTCCCTCTCCTTCTGGTCCCTGTGGGGGGTTGTTTAACTTTGCTGAGGAGCTCTGGCATCCCTTCCATGTCGCTGCTGTTCAGAGGTGTGAGCAGCTGCCTCCTGTTCTTCCAGCACAGCGAGTCCAACCCAGTGCACAGCAGCACCTGTAGGGATTGGACTGAGAGAGCCCAGGCCTTACTGATAAAATGTGTCAGTGTTAGGGCAAGGTAAGAGTCACTTGGTGAGCCTGGTACTTGCCAGTGTGTTGTGTGCACAAGTGAAACGTCCTGTGTTAAAACACCTTGTAGGTTGTTCTCCAGGAGTGATTCCAGTGCTCTGGTATGGGAATGAGCATGTACAGCTGAAGTTTGGATGAAAAGGCAGAGCTCTTGGAGATGGATAGTTCTGTGTGACTCAGACCCCTGCAATTATCTCTTTGTAACTGTTGTTGGATGGCACTGGGTGCTTGTTTAATGTGTGACTTGGCAGGAATGTTTGTAGAGGGACACACAGGCTCTTCTGAGGGAGGATTTGTCATCCCTGGCTTGAGTACCTGGTCTAAAGTCTAATTTTGCAAGAATATCTTCTTTGGCAACCAGTACTGGGT
>NW_020955667.1:204387-310232 GCF_003031625.1 Empidonax traillii | reverse complement strand
TTATCTCTTTGTAACTGTTGTTGGATGGCACTGGGTGCTTGTTTAATGTGTGACTTGGCAGGAATGTTTGTAGAGGGACACACAGGCTCTTCTGAGGGAGGATTTGTCATCCCTGGCTTGAGTACCTGGTCTAAAGTCTAATTTTGCAAGAATATCTTCTTTGGCAACCAGTACTGGGTCTAAATTTAAATATGAATATATTGACCTGCCTAATTGAAAAGACACTGTGTGTGGTGCTTGATTTATTTCTGCAAGTCACATTACTGAGGAATGTGTAATCATTATAAATGTTTTAATCATTATGAAATATTCAGTTTATTTGTCTTTGTAGTATAAGTTTGGGAGAACTTGTCAAACAGTATGAATTTTAGCAGTGTCAAAGGCATAGAGCTCAGCTGCAATGAGCAGACTAGTTTTTGTAAATTTAACATAAAAAGGCATTATTGGGGAACGTGGTTACTGTCTCCTGTTCTTTAAGCTCTCAAATGTAGAAAGAACAGTTGTTACAATTAAGATCTGCCCAACTGTAAAGTCTGTCTTGCTCTGCAAAGAAGAGTTATGATTAAGATTTTCCATGTTTCATCTTTACCAGAGGTGCAGGCTTTGGAAAATATGACAAAACATTATCTTAAACCATTCTCAAGCTGCTTTCTGCTCTGTCTGCATCTGTTAGGGCTTTATAAATTTGAGGGGTAAGAAATGACCTGATTTGTGGGTTTCTTTCTTTTTTTTTTTTTTTGGTTATTGGTTTGTTTTGTTTGCCAGCTTCCAGATTATTCACAGTTGTGAAGCTACTTCATGTTTACAAAATCCTTGGCTGGGATGACTCTTGTGCTGCAAATGAAAGCTGTGTATGAGTTGTGAGCAAAGTGATTACAGTGCAGGACATACCTTATATGCCATCCTGTGTTCCTGCTAATTATCTGCTCAGTGCCTTCTCTGATGCTCCAGGATGATTGTGGTGGACTCTTCACCATAAAGACGAGTCTGGGAGCAGAGAGTAACAGGAGAAATGAAGGGATCAATCTGCCAGGATCATTCACAGCCATTTTACTGAAGACCTTATGATGAAATGAGTTTCCTGGTGGAAGAGTAGCCTGATGTCTGATGTAGACTCCAGCCTGATAAACTAGTCTGCCTGGATTCAGCTCTCCAGACTGGCTGAGAGCAGCTGTGTGGCCATGAATAATCCTGATGGGCAAAGCTTGACATGTTGTTGAATTGCAAATTAGTGTTGAGGCAGCCTGCAGAGGGAATGGTTGCTTGAAAAATGCTGGGCTGATAACTCCAAAGATAAGCTTGTTGAATTCATGTATCGGGCTGGGTGGGTTTTTCCTTCCCTGCCCTTGTTATGGTGTTTGAGTAGTGAGCTGTTGCTTTCAGTGCAACCTTGCAGTGTGCAAGGGGAGTTATTTTGGATAGATGAGGGATGGTCTAACAGTCACATCTGCTTGGTGGGCTGGGTTCACCCTGCTTCCATCCTGTACTTCATGGTTTTGGATGACATGAAGAATGACTGTTGGTGTAACACTTGCTGCTGAAATAGCCAAATGCTGACTAATCTGGAATCAAAAATCTGGGAGTTAGTCTGTTTGGGAGGGGAGAATATATTCCTTAGCCATGCATGTGGCCCCAGAGGAAGTGAAGACTGTCCCCTTTGCCACAGCCTGCAGGGTTGGAGTAGAAAAGCATCTGGCCCAAGTTATGCTGAAGCTGAACCATCCCAAGGTTATTTGTCATCCTAATTTTTTTGTCTTCTCAATCATGGCTTGTAAATTGAAGTAGAAGGCAGAGGAGGATGGGAATGTTATCATTCCAATATATAAAAAATTTCCACGGTCTTTTGACATTGTTTAATATTTCCATGGTCTTTTGACATTGCTTAATGTCTGTCATGACTAAGTAAGGGCTTTGTTCTTTAGACTGCTTGTCCTTGCAGGCTCTTCTTAATCCTTGAGCACCTTGAATGTGAATCGAGTTCCTTTTGAAGATTTTCTGCTGCTCTGAGTCTCTGACATTGGAGCTTGTTGATTGATCACCAGAGGATTTGAGCAGGATGTCTCACTTCTTGCTGCCTGCTTTAGAGCAGAACACAGGGGTGTTTGAGCATACATAAATATTCTGGAATTCAGGTGGAAATATATAAAAAACTGCTATTGTAAGGAGGCTTAGCAGGATTTTTGGAGTGTTAAACCAAGTGTGTAGTAACTTTCTGGTGAAGTGAGTGCTCCTTGTGTTCCTGCCTGGTGATGAACAGATGAAAGAGATGACCTGCTCTAACAGCCCTGTAATTCACTGCTGCAGGAAGAACAGTGGAACTCTCGGTTTAAGGAATTCTCACCCTCCCTGTCTGATCATACTGTGTTCCTGCTTTTGATAAACAAAAAATTCTTACCCTGCGTGTTTAGTTTCTCTGGCTGCTGTGTTTGTGATGCTTTTAATTGGAGGAAAAAAGCAAATTCCAGAAATACTGTACTGCAGTTACTGGTATCTCAGCACTTGGCTTCGGGAGTGGGTGAAGTCATTGAGCTTCCCCAGTGGAGAAATAGCTGCTTGTGGAAACTTTGCGTGTTTGTGGGGCTTGGGGTTGGGTTTTAATTCTTTGTTTCGTAGTGAAATCATGGATGGTATTTACCGCTTCTGCCGGTTTTGATGTTAATTAAATGCTGACCCTCCTGATTTTGCGATGTTCAGATTGTAGAGGTGGAAATAGTTCCGAATTCCTGGTGTTACATAAGGATAGGGGTTTCTGGAGTTAATGCATTTTTTGGCATCTCCAGCGTGCTGAAATGAAACAGCATTAGTGGTGTTAAATGTGCTGTCCACTTCTGCCCTGTGAACTCTGACTTAAGTGCTGGCTCAGGTTCAAACTACTTTACTTTTCTGTTTCCTTTGCAGGCAGACTTTGAGGAGTGAACAGGAGGTACCAGACTAGATGAGTTTCCAGCGAAATGTCGGAAAAGTCAGGCCAGAGTACAAAAGCAAAGGATGGAAAAACAAAGTATGCAACGCTCAGTCTGTTTAATACCTACAAGGGAAAGTCACTGGAAACTCAGAAAACCACAGGTGAGTGAACTGTCTGCAGTGTTTCATTCTTCCAGTTTCATCATCACTGCAGTGCTAATTAAGAGTGCAAAGTATATGAGCACTTAACCACAGCAAGATTTATTCTTACTTGTTTGGTCGAGCAGTGAAGTGGCAGGATTGTGGAAAGCAGCATTCATTATAGTTCCTGGTGAGCTGTAAACAACAGTATATAGTTCAGAGACAGCATTTGCAGTCTAGTAGGAAGCAGAATGTAGGTAAATAAAAACTGCTTTATAGCTGTGGCTCCATTTGTTATCAGCAATGAGATGCCATTCCCCAGCTGTGCTTTTCACTGCAGTGAGGTTTGGGGTACTGGAAGTCTTTGATTAAGAAGGCAATGCTCACTTTCATATCGGGTGCTTTGTCTGTTTTGTGGACAAGCGTTGGGTGAAACTTGCACTGACACCTCAAATAAGGTGACTGTGAGCCTGCTCGTTGTGATTGATGGGATTGAGAACCAGGGGAAAACGATATTCTGAAGGGTTTGAATTTGATTTGACCTAGTAGCCTAAGTTGAGGGTAAAAAAGGGAAAGTAAGTTCTTTTGTAACTATGTTAAAGTTTGCCACAGTATTATTTTTAAAGGTTGAAACTGAGTTGTTTGTGATGCTACAGCTTGCCCAGGCAGTACAAGCCCAACTTGTACTTGTTCACCTGAGTTGGTTACTGAGTGTCCTGTGTGGTGCATTAGCTTTGTTCTGCTCTTTTCTGCTTGTAGTCTGGAGTAAATGCACTTTGTAGGAATGTTTTTGCGAGGGCAACATCTGCCAGCTGGAATTGGCAGCAAAAAAGAAGTTGGTTTGACCCATGTGGGTATTCCTGGACCCATCAATGTACACTAAGTTCCACAAGGAGCCAGAGAATGATGCTTGACAAAATACTGCAGGATATTAACACATCGACATCATATTTGAAGTGGCTTCTCTGGCTTTCTGTCACTGTTGTGTAGAAAGGTGGGGCCATATGTCCTTTTTAATCTGAAATAATGACTACTCAAAGAGCACTCAAGTTCTCCCAAACCAAGTATTTCCAATTGCCTGTTTAAAAAAACTCAGTTATGAAGCATTTTGAACTTCTGTTTCTTGTACTCTGGAACTTTTCCGACTTCCCCACGGGACGTTTCCGTGTAGCTTTGCACAAGGCCTGTCTGCTGAGCAGCCCCCCTGACTTGCCCTCTCTGCTTTGCCCCGCAGTTGCCGCACGCCATGGATTACAGAGCCTTGGAAAAGTTGCTATTTCCAGGAGGATGCCTCCCCCAGCCAACCTGCCCAGTCTCAAAGCAGAGAACAAAGGCAATGACCCCAACGTGAACATCGTGCCTAAAGACGGCACAGGATGGGCTTCGAAACAAGAACAGCACGAGGAGGAAAAGTAAGGGATCAATAGCTCTGCCTTCATTGCTGGGCCAGGTCTCTCCAGTTTCCCACAAACTAGGGATGGGCAAGGCCTGGGGAGGAATTGGCTGAACTTAGAATCAGCTGGGTTGGAAAACACCTCAGATCATCGAGTCCAGCCCTTGATCCAGCACTGCCGTGGTTACTGGGCCATGGCACTGATGGCATATCCAATCTCATCTTAAAAGCATCCAGTGATGGTAAATCCACCATTTCCCTGGGCAGCCCATTCCAATGTCTGATTACCCTCTCTGTAGAGAATTTCTTCCTAATATCCAATCTGAACCTCCCCTGGCAGAGCTTAAGATCGTGCCCTCTTGTCCTACTGCTGGTTGCCTGTGTGAAGAGATCGACCCCCACCTGGCTACAACCTCCTCTCAGGTGGTTGTAGGGAGTGATGAGGTCACCCCTGAGCCTCCTCTTCTCCAGACTAAACAACCCCAGCTCCCTCAGCCTCTCCTCACAGCACTTGTGCTCAGGTCCCTTCCCCAGCCTCGTTGCTCTTCTCTGGAGCTGCTCCAGCCCCTCCATGTCCTTCCTGAACTGAGGGGCCCAGAGCTTGATCAAGTCCTCAGGGGAGCTGCCAGAGAGGAAATAGCACCACTGCTAATTTTTGTGAGGAAGAATCTTGCTATCAGGGGGATAGCTAAAAAATAAAACAATCCATGTACAAAAAACCCCCTCACACTTAAAATGGAAGTGGTCTGCCTAAAAATTCCATATGAGGGAAGAGTATTTCCTTTAGCCACATGGTGTAGTGTGTAAGTTTTGATGTCTGCTTAAAGGAAATATTTTTGTAAGATAAGTGTAACCACCTTTAATCAAATTCTCTTGAAGCTCTAGGAGGTGCACAGCAGCTAAGTTAAATAATAATATGCAAGTTCATGAAAGTATGCAAAAATCTGTTTAGTTGTGATTGTGCTGAGCTATGGCACAGAAAACTCAGAAATTCTTGATTTGTGTACATTTATTTGAAACTCTGCTTTATTTTTCTAATAGTTCTTGATATTTGCACTTCAGGGTTTTTTTACTAGAATGCCATAAATTCTACAGACTTAAAAAAATTTTCTGTCTTAAACTCCACTATTTTTTCACACTCCTCCAGTACGTGATAAAAACAAGAGTGATGGCAATGTTGATGCACTTAATGCTGTGTATAATACAACTTTCCCATGCTCGGTGCAGTTTCATTTGCTAAATTTGTTTCACATTTGTACAGCTGAAGAAAACAGAAACTAAAACTTTTCACCTTCTGCTTGGAAAGTATTACAAAGCAGATATTTTGCCATGTAGTCTTAAAATAGGATATGATTCTCACCACATAAGTAGAAGCAAGGTTTAAATGTTTATTCTTTATCATATGAATTGTTATGAGAAACACTTGAAGCTTGAGGCACTGACTGTATGTTTTTAGCACTTGCAGGAGCAAAAGATGAGGTTTAAAGCTTTTCTTCCCCATCTTGCCATCCCTTTATTTCTCTTTGTTTACTTCCTTACATTTAAATGTCAGTTTTTGACACCTCTTTGAAAAGCTATTAGACTTCAGGAATACGGTGTTGTGTTCAGCCTTTTATTACTTTAAGCTTTTGAAACTACAGATTTACAGTTTTCTGCCCCGTGTTTTGTTTGGTACTTCAGCAACATCTTCCTGTACTGCAAGGTCACTCGCACTTTGTCCTGTTAAATCTGCAGCTTGTTTGACTAAAACACATTTTTTTTTCCTGCATCTTTGCTTTTCCATGGCCTCCTGCATGTGTTGTAAGTGTATTCCAGGAGTTGGTGGTGTGTTTAAAAATAAGTGACTGTCCCTTATCAGCAGCTGGAAGTGTTTGGCCTTTGTGTATTATTCTGATAAAGGCCTTGAAGACCACATGCAAGTAAAACTAGGAGGGGGAGGGATTTGCTCCCAGGAACAGGTGTGTATGCCCAGGCCAGGAGGGGGTACTCCTAATTGGGACCATCTGAAGTGTTTGCTCAACTCTTCAGGCCATTTGTGTAACTGTTCCTGTGTTTCTGTGGCATTTCAACATGCTTGAAAGGCTGCAGTTCACATGTGGAGTGTTTTATTGTTCCTCTCACAAGCCTTGTGGATGAAGGGAACATCTTGGTAAGAGTTTGCTTCAGTCTCCTGTTCACATGAGTGAGGTGTTGCCTGTAATTAGGAAAATGAGGGGTTTTTGCTGCTTTGCTGAGTTGTGACTCATTCTGAGGGCATCCCCTCAGTCCCTTGCTCCTGGACAGTGCAGCCTGCTGTGGATTGATGGGATTAATTTAGCTGAGCTCTCTCCCTCCTCCATACCCACACCTCTAGGACAGTGCTTGGATAGCTAAAGTTCCAAGTGGCTTGGCTTTGAAACAGGGTAGGAATGCAAGGAATAGTTTCTTTAACAGTTATGTTCCTTTTTTTCCCTTGTGTGTAACAAAAGTATAGCCGGGGAAGCTACAACTTCCCCAAAATCTGCTTAGAAAATGTGCAGCTGTAAGAAAGTACAGCTATGTGAAAACAGGAAAAAAGAGAATTTTTTTTTTTTTTTTTAATAACAGTAATCTTTGGAAGCAAATTAAAAGCGTGTTCAGTTATCCTTGTGAGAAGCCTGAGTGTTTCTCCCCAGTAATGATTTTCCTAAATGATGTTTACTTCTCTGTCAATTCTCAGGCTACTCTGCAGAACCCAAATGGAACTGACTTCTCAGCCCTCAGAAATTTAGGATTACTTTAGGATCTGCTTAAAACACAGTTTCTTCCTGTGAGTTACCTGACATGGTACTGCACTAGTTATCTCGTTACTGGTATAGTAAAGTGATTTTAGACTGCAGGATTTGCCCCATAGTTCCTGTTTTATCAAAAGTCACTGCTGATGAGCTGGAGGTCTTGACTTGTTTCTGGCATATATTTGCCTTCTTTCTCTCAGTTCATGGTGGTCTTGAAGTGCTTTCCTCTAGTAATTCCCCGAGGCAAGGGAACATTATTCCAAATAATTTCCTTCTATGGTTGTAGATGGATGTTTTTTTTGATTTTCCAGTATACTACTTTATAAGTTATAATTCAGTTCATGCCTGACTGTATTTTCTGCCCAGCCATTTTCATTCATTCCTCTCCACTTAGGGAAGTGGACTCTCGAAAGAACTTTTTTTTGAACTGTTACTATAACAACTTCTTTTATGTACGAAAATGCTTTTTCTGCAGAAGAGTAGTTCTTGGTTGTTCAGCTGCTCAGCTCCCTCATTTCATTCACTTGTTTGCAGTCCTGTCGAGCTCATTCTGTGCTCACCCTCTTGTATTCACGAGTGCCTTTGCTCTTCCCTGCAGACAGCCCGACGTGCCGCAGACACAGCCAAAACCTGCCGTTCCTGCTCCTCCAGAAGCAGCTCCCGTTGCCAAATCCTGGGCCAACACCAAGCCAGGTGGACAGGACGGTAAGTGCTGCTCAAGTGGAGGGTTCCTGCCTGGCCCGGCAGGCTGGGAATGCTGCTGGGAGAGACCTCCACACCCAGCAGTCCTTTGAGTGCTGACCAGGCCAGGTGGGACTGGGGAAAGTTGTGGGAGCACCTTTCCAGGCTGGAAGGTGAGCTGGTCACTCCAGCTCCAGCGGGATTTATCAGCTCTGTGAAGGGTTGGTTTAGCCACCTCTCCTGAATTGACAGGGAAGTGGTGGTGGCGGTGTAGAACCTCGGAAATCACTGTGGTGAGGGGGGAGAAGCAGTCAGTTCCTGCAATATCTGCAGTTTTGGGCGTGGGAAGGAGAGCCATAAACACTTGGTGGTCATCCTGATCATCATTTTGTGCCAAGTATGTGCAGTTGTGTTTCTGTTTAAACACGTGCTGCAGCAATACTTTTGCCTTCATTTTATAGGCTCCTTGGTTATTTTAGTATCAATGGTAGTGTTCAAGTAGTTTTTTCTGGGGAAAAGGTTAAAGGTTTGTTTATCCATAATTGTATGAAAGGATGGAGAACTGTCTCCATTGGTGTGAATCTTGGTTTAATCTTACGTTACAGGTGTAAGATCAGAACTGAATCTTCAGCAGATTTTTTTAAATGCTTGTGGAGTGAGAGGTCACACAAAATTCCTGTGTCTCCATTGTGAAAAATACCCTGCAGTGTGTTTTGTTCCTTAAATTTGAGCATTGCAGACTTTCTGTGCCTATAAAATGGAGTTTAGGCTTTCAAGTTGAAGAAGTGGATTCTCTTCTGAATATAGAGATTGTAAAATAGTAAAATCTGAATTGCATGGAGGTCACTTGTTAGACATATAGTTTGTTAACATCACATATCCAATGATTTGGGAGTTTTTCACGCTAAGTATTAGAAGTGACAATCCTACATTCTTCATTCCTTGCTCTCCTCTCTGATGTTCAGTGCTTCTTTCACTGTCAAATATAGGAACTTTTCTCCTTTAAGCTTTTGCAAGATTTCTGTGGAATAAAAAAAAAGGAATCCACGCTGATGCAAAGTGATCTGCACACCAGCCTCTCTGCATACTCTGATAAGATCATCTCCATGACACAGGAAATAGTGATTCGGCTCAGTGGCTTCCAAATGCATTTAGCTAATTATTTCATAGTTACCATGGCAGCTTGTGTGCCAAGCCCAGATGGCACCCTCATTTCATTCAGTTAATGCAGGAGCGGGTTTGCTGTTTCCAGAGGAAATACTGGCTGTGAATTGGCGCCAGCTGCTTGCTGTCTTCTGGATTGAAACTCAGGGTGATGCACCTGTTGAGCTCGTGCTCTGCTGAGCTGCGCTTGGCTCTTAGAACCTGTCGTTTTTCAGGTGCCTTGTGAGTGTTCCAGCAGCCACTCAGCCACTGCCTCGTGCTCTTGTAAAACTTGAGTGAGGCAACACTAAACCCTGCTCTGATCCTGTCTGTGGCCATGCAGAAAGGAAAGGCTTCTGAAATGGAACAGCAGCACGAGTTCTTCAGCTCACACATTGGCTGAAAGTTGGGGTCAAATGCTGCCAGAATATCTTGGAATTCTTTAAGTCCTTTCTGAAGAAGTGGCTGACATTCTGGCTGTTTCAGAGTAAGAGCGTAAACACCATCGAGGAGATCACTGATGCTGTTACTTTGCCTTTCAAACATTGTTGCTGTTTGCAGTGTAGATTGAGCAGAAAACATTGTTGGAGATTGATTAAAACCCATGGATGTTGCAAGGCCTGGGATCTGGGAAGGGGCTCCCTTGCCTGGCAGGCCATCTGGTTATAGTGTGAGTGCTTTTCAGTCCTGTTCAGAGCAGGTCTTTGGGTGGGAGCAGCTCATGGGAACATGGACAGTCAGTGTCCATTCACAAAAGACAAGTTCATGTGATCTGTAGTCTGTGACGTCAATGAAAATTGAAAGATCTCAAGGCAGTTTGTAGGCCCCAGGATAAACACTGGCATTTACTGTCATACCTTTACAAAGTACAGAGTGAGGAATTTATCCTTGCTTGACTTCTAATAATGAACAAAACCCAACCAGAGTCCATTGGGATCCCTGCATTTTATGGTTAGGAATGATTCCTTCAGAGAGTGGAGGGAACAGAAGCTTTTCTAGTGGTTAAAAAAAGCACAGATAGGGCACTACAGCGCTGTTGATACAGGTCTGTCTATTATGTGAATGGGGAGGTGAAGAAATTGGTGCAAAGTAGATGCCAACAGAACCTCCTGCAGAGGAAAACAACCTGTGTATTTGACTTCCATACCAGGTACAACAAGTCTTGGTACTTCTCTCATAAGGTAAAAGCTGTGGCCTTTTAAAGTCCTGAAGATTTATTATCAGAACAGCAATTAATCAAGCATTGCAGGAACATAGTTGCCCATTCTTGGGTGCACTACAGTTGTAGAATAAAAAGGAGGAAACCTTTGTCTGGAAGGAGTGGGGGAAAGTGTTTACAGAGCTGAGGAACTTCAGCTACTCCCCATGTTGAGTCTTGTTCCATTGTCCATTATTGCTCTCTGGTGCCTCTGGATTTTTTTTTCTCAGCCCCAACAACTGTGATAATTTGTCTAGTAAATTTAACAACTCTGGTAGCAAACGTGAACCCTTTACAAGGATTGCTCTTTATTTACGTGAATTACATTACCAGTAAATGAATGTGGCTTTAACATTCACTTTTGAAGGATGAACAGGTTTCTATTGCTCTCTGAACTGTTTCAACTACAGAAAGTTGTGACTTTGTGAATATTTTGCTGTGTAGGTCCACCTCTTCCAGTAAATAGTTATTTCCAGCAAGAATTTCCCAGTCTGCCGGCAGCTGGGGATCAGGAAAAGTCAGGTAAAGATAAAGATTCACCTGAAGATCTCCATGGATCAGGCCCCAACCTGCGACCACAAAGTAAGTGTGTGCTGCAGATTTCGATGTGACTGCTTGGATGGGTGTGGAACATATTAGAGGGTTACTGGGGCCCTGTACAACACTGATGAATATATTGTTTTAACCAACACCCTCCTGCACTGAAGAAATGGATATTCCAGGCTTTACTCTGCTTTACTGTGTTCCTGAGATGTGGAAGATGGTGTGTGTAATCCTTTCACTTCCTATTTTCCCAGTCCACTCAGCACTCCCGGTTGTGCTCTGAGCTTAGGAATGTTTGTTAGTTGCACAATACTGGCATTTTTCTTACTTGCAGCTGCTAGATGTCACAACAACTAAAATATGTATTTAAAGAGCTCTTGTAATATTAACTAATTACATAAGTCATCATTAAGGTTGTCCCCAAATGGTTACTCGTAAGAGGGGAGCCTGAAAAATCCTGAACTGGAAGCCTTATCTGTGGATTGTGCTTCGAAAGGCATTGGCATCTCTGGTTCATGGCTGCATTGCTCTGACCAGCTGGATGTAGGGAAAACAACCCAGAACAGTGTTGGGTTTACAGCTCTCAGGGAAGAAACATGTTTTGCTTCCCCAGATCCTCATAATGGGAGGCATTTGGGATTGTGCTTGTTACCAGTGGAAAACGAGATTCCTTTCTCCCTCAGAAGTTTGGTTTTGATGAGGTTTGATGGACTGAGGGTCCTGTCCTGCACTGTGGGAGGGACTGTCTTGTACCAGTACAAGGCACAAGGTGAACTGCTTTGAGAGGGTTTGGGCTCTCAGGGAACCCTTAACTCCTGTCCATGTTACATGCCCTGCTTTTCTTTCCTGTGTTTGTCAGGTCCTGCAGACTGGGGCCATGTGCCTGTCCAGGTCCTTGCTGGATTTTGGTATAAAGAATACCTTGTCAGGAAATTCGAGATGTGTCCAACACCAAGTGAGGAGAACAGCTCTGTGTTGTCAGTCCCAGCCTCCTGCAGGCAGTTACAGTTTTGGGCAGCACTGTACATGCTATATTAAGCTCTTCTTTCATGTCTGACAGCAGAGAGCTAAATGACTTGGCTGGTGCTGCCCCTCTAGCAGCTGTGCTCCCCAGCAAAGATAAGTGCAGGAACTGTAATGGATACTTAGGAACATAGTTTATCACTCCTTAAAGGGTTTGTGCCTCTAAAGGAATACTATTTACAGTGTGTGTCTGAATTTCCTTTGGTTCTCATGGATCTGGGAACTGCTGCTGAGTGCTCTGTGTGTTTTTTTTTCTGTCCTGACCTCATAGTCTGTAGGCAGAAACTCCTAAAAGGATGGACTGCCTGGCACAAGTGAGAGGTCATTAAAATCCCTTAATTTTCCTGGACTTTCTGCTAGACATTCACACGCAGAAGTACAGCCCTAATCACTTCTATTCCATTCTTATCAGGCAGAGATACAAAGCAGACTCTGGATATCTGGTTTCGCTTTGGCATATACCTGTGTGTTATCTTTCTTTTTGAGCTGCTCAAGAGTTTCCTGAAGGCCTTTGTTGCTTAGGAAGCTTAATCTTTGCCTTGACAGCATCTTCACACTGAGTCAACAGTGGCCCACTTAGCCCAGCTAAATCTGTTTTCCCCCTTGTGCTATAATCAGAAGCCTTCGGAAATGGCTCTGTGTTTTGGAAGGTAGAGAAGGACAACTAGAGCAGTCCAGGACTTTAGCACTGATCCTTCAGGAGCACAGCTGGATGTAGGGCTGAGGAGGATGAGGAGCAGCTTCTGTTTCCTCAAGTGGCCATTGCTTGTTTCAGTCCCAGTGTGAAGGTGTGTCTGCACAGATGGCTGTGCCGCTGAGAACTGGATGGGAACAGTGTGTTTCTCGTTATCCCTGTCTGTAAATCTGTGGTACAGATTCTACTCTGGCATGTTATGGTACTGATTCTGCCCATGCAGATGCTACTGGTTGGAGAGAAGGGGGTACTAAGAACAACTCTCCTGGTTCTCCAACAGATCAAGAAGCTAAGGAAGATGGCAGCGCTCCAGCAGCAGAACAAAGTGATGGCCAGAAGGCAGGAGACAAGAGGGATGTGCGGTTGCCACAGGTCCCTCAGCCCAAGCTGAATGGGCAGCAGCAGCCACCCCTCTCATCTCAGTACAGAGCAATGATGCCACCTTATGTAAGTGATGGCTGCATGAACAGTTTTAAGCAGCAGGAGTTGATTATTGGCTGGTGGGATTTCCTTATGCCCCTTTCTCTTCCCTCCTTGAAACGCTCAGCAGCTCTGCTGGAAGGGTGGGATTGAAACCAGCACCTCAGAGGATGTGGCTGCCTGTTGCTGCTCCTGCTGTGCCGAGTTTGAACTTGTCAGGACTTCATTAACACTTGTAATCACTTCACCTTGGTGCCGTGATGTCACACACTTGTGATATTCAGCAAACTGTCCTTTTGAGTGAACAGTCCTGCTTTACTTCCATTGGGATTCTTTTTATGCTCTCAGTATGCTTAATGCAATTGTATTTTTTTTTAATGAATGGCTCCTATTTTTAAACCTTTTTTAGATGTTTAATCAGTATCCTAGAATGGCATATCCTCCTTCCATGCAAGGTCCAACAAGATTCCCCAATTCGGAGCCTAGCAGGTAAGAAACCTTACAAGTGTTTACTGTGTGGGTGTGAACTCTGGGACTTAGTTTAAAAAAAAATTAAGAAATTTGCACTGTCCCAGTGATGATTAAACACTGAAAAAAGAACTGGCACTGATTAGTCTCCCCATTTTGGTTTGTGTGGAGCACATGGAGTGATTTGTGCTTGACAACTTAACTGCAGGACTTGATGAAATTCTGCACATTACGGAGGTTTTTGATTTGGAAGAGCAGGAGTCATTTAGGGATAAGTTTGAAACTTCAACCAGTATTTTGCCTGTCAAAGGACTCTTCCGTTGTTACAGTGAAAGGAGTTAATTCCTGGTTCTCAAATCTAATGCGTTACAAAATTAGTTTTCCTCCTTTTTGTGCATTCTTCCATGTGTAGCTGTCATCTGAACTGTGATAGTCACACGTGTAGAGGAGAGTTCTCATTTACACTGTGTTTGAGAGAACATTTCAAATAACTGTCCTACAAGTTGACCTTTTCTCTAGTCATTTGTGGCTAAACAGTGGCCTGTGTTTCTATCTCCTTTTTTCAGGGGCCCGAGGGGAAGAGGCCCACCTTCCTGGTGTTCAGAACCCATCGAGCGCCCATCCATTCTCAGTGCTAGTGAACTCAAAGAACTCGATAAATTTGATAATCTGGATGCCGAGGCTGATGAAGGTTGGGCAGGTGAGAACATCAGATTAATGCTCTGCTATCTGTACACTGAGTGTTTCTCAGAAGGATTAACTGAACATTTGTTTATGCATCAGGTGCTCAGAGCGAGGTGGATTACACCGAGCAGCTGAACTTCAGTGATGACGATGAGCAAGGAAGTAGTCAAAAAGAGAAGGAAAGTGGGTGAGTTGCTGTTGCCAGTTGGGTGTGAAATTATCACTTAACTAGCCTAGCTTTTGGAAAAGCTGAATGAAACTAGTGCAGGTACTCATTGCAGTAACATTTATTCCAGTAATTTAATACTGTGTTAAATTGCATGCCTGCCTGCAGACTCCAGTCAGCTGGGCGTGTAGTAGGAATTATCCCTGCTGTGGGCAACCACCGAGGCTGGAAGATAAATCACTAAATACCTGTGTGGAGTGCACATTGCATTTTTGTTATTTCTTTGCACTTCTTTGCATTTCTTTAGTGATGAGCAAACACCATCAAAAGATTCCAAGAGTCCTGATGACCAGAAGGAAGCAGAAGAACAGACAAGTGCTAAGCCTGCTGCCCAGGTTTCCACAGCAGCAGCCAAAGGGTCTTATGGCAAGCTTGATCAGGTTTGTGTGCTCTTCTCCTCAGCTCTTCTGGCAGCAGCCTCGTCAGGAGAGTCTGACTCAGGTGTCTTTCCAAACTGTCAGGTCAGTTAAGGTTATGAACATCAGTGAAGGCAACTTTGCTGGAACATGAGCTCACTTCTCCCATCTCAGGCCAGTAGGTTTTATATAGACCATGCAGAATTCTTCAGCTCACCCATTTTGGTTTCCTCTGGTAGGGGAAGATTGAAACCACCTCGGTTTCTGCCTGCTGCAGCCCTATCTTAGTTTCTTCCCCAGGTGTCTTGAAATGAGTGTTTCAAGGTCTCTCAAAGCACCTTAAAACACTCATTTAGCAACACCAGGAAAAGCTACTGTTGACTTTGAAAATTTCCTAGAAATATTTCTTCTTGACAACAGTAATAATGAAGATGGAGGTTGTGGGATTGGGTTTACTTGCATTTTCTCTCTGTATAAAGATCACATTGTTTTTTAAGGGTTGATGCTGCATTGAATCTGAGGAGAAACGGTGCACTGACATAAACTCTGACATTTTTATATGTGAATTCTTAAGTTGTTTAGCTCTCAGCACATAAAGTGAAAGTGGTTTTGCCTTTGTTTTGCAGGCAGATTTCTTTTGAATGCAGATACCTTTTTAGGTGTAGTATCTTAAAGCACTAGAAAATAATAAGTGTAAAATTTAGCAGCGTGGCTGTGGTTATGAACCTGCTTAACCCTGGTACCTGTTTGATCCCACAGGATCGAGGTCCACCACAGCCTTCTATACATGAAAGAGGTGGCCCTGCTCTTCCTCCAAAATCTGTTCTACCACCGGTAAGGAAGGTTGAAATTGTCTTTATTTCTTTGAGTTAAATTCTTAAATACTGTGGCAGAGAGATTTAGACTAAGAAATGTAAAAAGATACCTCAAATAATAGTAAACATTTCCTTTGACAAGTAAAATGATGATAGTGCTTAGGGACAGTAGGAATGGGACCCTAGCACAGCCGTGCTGCTGACTGTGGAGAACAGCCCCATCTTGTAAGTGGCATGTGAAATGCACAGGAATTTCAAAAGCTTTTAGTTATCCAGCCCCATCTGGGAACTAAAGAGGACAGGAGCATGAGAACATTGCTGAGGGCTGACTGCCAAGACAGGTGGGGAGATGAAGTCCCAAATGAAATGTGAACTAAAATCTCTGATATCCTGAGCTACCTTGAAATTCTTTGGCTCCTTGGGGGATTTTTGTCTGAGATCTACCCTGAGTCTCTGAGATTTAGAGCAGCCTGTAACCAAATCTGAAAGATGTTTGTCATCTTTGCTGCCGCTTTGCCTCGGTGATGGTGAGGAGGGGTGACATGAGCCCAACTGAATCTTTCCCTCTCGTTTCTGAGCTCAGGTTGGGAGAGTCTGAACTGGATCAGGAAGGTGGGGGCTTGCTTTTGCTTTTTCTTCCAGCTCTTACTTTTTAAAGGTGCCATGCAGATACATGTGCTGACAGATAGCTGAAGTGCCATGTTTCAGCTGGCTGTTGGTGTAACACGTGCTCAACTTCACTGCTTTTCGTATTGCAGCACCCTCCTCCCCCTGATCGCCAGATGGGAAGGCAGGGACCCTTTCCCCCTAAACCTGTACCGGATGAAGATGAGATCTGGAAGCAGAGGAGAAGGCAGCAGTCCGAGATCTCGGCTGCGGTCGAGCGCGCCCGAAAGCGCAGGGAGGAGGAGGAAAGGAGGATGGAAGAGCAGCGGAAAGCGGCATGTGCGGAAAAGCTCAAACGGTTAAACGAGAAATTCGGCTGCGCGACAAAACCCTCCCGGGAAGACCCTCTGAAGGAGAGAGAGAGGGAGAGAGAAAGGGAGAGAGAGAGGGAGAGGGAAAGGGAAAGAGAGAGGGAGAGGGAAAAGGAGAGGGAGCGGGAGAGAGAGCGAGAAAAGGAGAGGGAGAAGGAAAAGGAAAAAGAGAGGGAAAGGGAGAAGGAAAAAGAAAAAGAAGAAAAAGAAAAACTGGATAAGGCAAAAGAACAAGAAGTGGAGAAAGAGAAAGAAAAAGAGATGGAGAAAGAAGAGAAGGAGGATGAGAAAGAGAAAGAAGACGAGAAGCCAGCACATGAGGTTCCTGAACCTGCAGAACCTGTGGCAACACCTGCAGTAGAAAAACAAGAAAGTGAAACCAAGAATAACAAGGAAGAAAAAGGTATCCTTGCGCACAAGTGGGAGTTGTCCGTCTTAAAGCTGAGTCACAGAGCTTAGTTGTAGTCTAGAAGTCTTTTAATTTTCATAACTAATTAACCTCGTGCATCTAGACCATTTATTTTCCCAGCACATTACAGCTGATAACTGTCCTTTGAGCTAGACCTGTTTGCCCAGCTCCTCAAAAGATTAGGGAATAAAATAGGTTCTGTGATTTAGGCTGGACTTTGAGGAATACAGAAAGAAAAGCAGGCTTTCTTCTCTTCCTAAAGAAGGGTCAGCCACCCGTGCTGCTTAAAAAGCAATGCAAATTATTTCAGCTATTTTGTTCTTTCAGCAAGCCAAGAGAAGTAGATACAAAAGGGCAGCTATTTAAACATGGTGCATTTTTTGTAGTGGAACTTGAATGCCACAAGAGATCCGTTAGACTGTGCTTAGTAAGGTTGTGTTATCCTTTAAATGGATAAAATGAAGTCTAAACCAAGCCTTGGTTTGTAAAAAAAAAAATTGATTCAAATGCACTGTAATATCGTTGATACACCACTTAAATCACATTATAGTTCCAGCCTAAATGTCAGTGATTGATTACCCAGTGTATTTGAGTTTAAAAGGGACACTGAGAGATCTGTTAACAATAGTGGTCTCTTTTGAGGGGTTGTTCATAACTTTTTTTATTTTGCCTTTGTTGATTTTAGAAACTGAGCCTGTGAGGTTAGAAAAGGCAGACATTTTAGGACAACATTCTTTATCTGACATTGTGGTGAAGTTGTCATAGGTTTATGATTCACTCTTGTCTCCCATGTGTGGGGTTTTTGTTGTTTTTCAGAAGACCAAACTGTCTTTACTCGCCAAGACAGTGGTCGGAATGAGAAAGAGGTGTCACAGGTGACTCACGAGAGTGAGCCAGACTCGGGATCTCAACCTCGTCCTGCTGTTTCCTCAGGCTATTCTAAACAGTTCCAGAAATCACTGCCACCAAGATTTCAGAGGCAGCAGGTAATGAACCAGTTCATTAAAAGATGGAAACTCATTTAAAGAATGTCTTCTGCTTCATTCTGAGTAAGAACATGACCACAGGAGGTTCAGAAAGGTTGAAGTTGTTGGTTTCCAGCTTCTGTAACGTCCATGGTATTGGCAGGAATTGCATGAAACACTTCTTGAAACTTCCAAGATACAAAAGTGAGCAGAAGGCAAGAGAGGTTTTAAAACTGGCTCACACTGGCATTGTCCTGTGGTTGCCTGTGAAACCAGGGATCTGATGACTGATCATTGTTTCTGCAATTTTCCTAAAAGGGTTTGACACTCACAAATGTGAATTGAACTTGGGTCCTGTGGTCTGAAGAGCCCTTTGCATTAATGACATGCATGAAGTACAGTTTGTTCTGTGTCTCAGCTGGACACCAGTAAAGCTGTAACTATTTTAAATCATCCAATCTGGTTTTCTCCCTTTTCTCCTGGTTCATCCTGATGAATGTTTGCAATTAACTCAGAATGCTTAGTGTCCTAGAGATAATTGTACTGCTTGTTTACAAGGGTTATTTGAGTTCTGCTCAAGTCTTTCATCTTAACAGAGAGTCCTGTAACGCTGTTTTCTGTTCTTCAGGAGCAAATGAAGCAGCAGCAGTGGCAGCAGCAGCAGCAAAGTGTCCTTCCACAATCTGCTCCCTCCCAGCCTTCCAGTGGCCCTGTCCCACCTCCCCAGCACAGACCCCTTTACCAGCCCATGCAGCCACATCCTCAGCATTTGGCTTCCATGGGCTTTGATCCGCGGTGGCTCATGATGCAATCCTACATGGACCCCCGGATGATGTCAGGGAGACCTGCGATGGACATGCCTCCTCTTCATCCTGGTAAATCTGGCAGCATTTCTTCCGCTGTTGAATTTACTTGGGTTTCAAATAACAGCCTTTCCCTAACCACGCTTTGTTTAGTGAGTGGGTGGGTTTGTAAGAAGAAACCTGCATTATTTTATTGTTTGAGACAAAATAGATTTTAATCATATGTGGCTAAAATGGTAGTCCTATGAGAATGTATCCCTTTGACTGTAAAGTAAAATCACAGCTATCGCTCCGCAACCATGTTAGTGACATTTAAGATGATTCAGAATGTCAGCATAAACCTTACTTTGTTACAGATAGCAAAGCTGGCATGAGTTAGGTTGAACTGAGAGAAACAGTGTGTTTACCATTTGTATTTCATTACATGTTAGCACTTGGCAGTATATTGCTTTCTTTCTAAAAAAAACCATGCAATTTTGTTACTTTTATACGACATACTAGCAACTCCATGGTCTTAATAAGTTCATGGTTTCAGATTCCTGGCACTAAAAAGTCCGTTTTAATTTGTGGAATGGCCATGTGATTTGCAGTTAGGAAAGCTGTTTGGCATAAATAATAGAAGTCTGTCATGTAATGTAACAGAGATACCTGCCCAGCTAATGACCAAGGGAATGGATATCCTCAGTGAGTGCAGGGAGTGAACAGAGGAAATGGCAGGCTGAGCAAAGTCAGTTAAAACTACAGAATGTCTTTAAAATGTTACAAAAAAGAGAGAGCTGGAGTCCTTAAAAGAGTACAAAAATCACCTCTTGCCTTTTGCTATTGAGATCTTACAGCAGAAACTTCATCCATGAAGGTCTACAGAGCTGATTCTTCCCATTATAATGAAAGCAGACAGATTTTTCCTTTTGTTGGTGCATGGGGTGTGAGTGTGGAGTATGATTTAGTCATTCCAAGGTCAGCTGGCAGTGAATAGACATTTGGTTTTGACAATGGAGGGTCAGGAAAGGAGAGCAGAGGGGAGAGAATAGCATTGCTTTGTACCTCCTGATAGGCTTTGTTTGTAGGTTTCTTTGCTGTTGTTCAAATTGTTCCAATTGTTGAACTTAACTCTGCCTCAGGAATTATGCCTCCCAAGCCACTGATGAGAAGAGACCAGATGGAGGGGTCAGCAGCTGGTTCGGATTCCTTTGAGCACATGGCTCGCTCGGCACGGGAGCACACGGTCCCTCTGTCAGAGCCCCGCATGATGTGGGGGTCAGACCCCTACCCCCACACCGACTCTCAGCAATCCACTTCTCCTCCCAAAGTGCTGGAAGAACCTGACGACTTGAGGTAAAGCCTGAGTTCAGTGCCACTGCCCCCGAGTCACACAGACTCGCACGCTCGGCTGTGTAAAAGCACAGTTTGATCTGGCTGGGTTGTGGCTGCTCTTCACACACAGCTTGAAAGGGGAGTTGTGACTGGGGGATGCAGTGCACTTGGTGCTGTTGTATCAAACAGAAGACACCTCTGCTCTGTAATCCAGTGTAGAAAGACAATTTACCCCTTGTTTAGGACCCTTAGCCAAATCTGATGAATGTTGATTGCCACATTTTGAATTTTCAGTTTTGTAGACCACTTCTGCAGTGTTGTCCTTTTCTCCATCTGCTCTCAGTTCACCCTGTATTAGAGAACTTCTGTCTGATGTATATTTGTTTCAAAAGTGGTGTGTTCAGTACAAGTGGTATAAAGCAAGACAGTCACTTCTGACCTTTCCTATTTGATGGATGGTCAGGAAGGCTTTTCTTCTATATAAGTTTTTGTTCTGTTTTTTGTTCTGTTGCTGTCTGGGCAATACTTGGGGGCTTCATTTAAAATGATTGCCTGTTACTTCCTAGAACGAATCCTTAATAGAAAATTATTTGATTTGTGAGTATATGTTGAATAATTTTTTTTCCCCCCCCACACTAACACTCTTAATTGCGTTCTGCTTAGGTCTGAAGCACACTTGGAGCAAGAACGAGTTGCTGTCCCTGCCAGTGCTTATCCTGTAGAACACAACCAGTTGGACTCTCATCCAAAGACAGAATTCTTCAGAGAATCAGGAGAGGTGGAGGTACAGAAGTTCCCAAGCAGGCCTTTGGAAGATGTACAACCTCTCCCCACTGACACACCTAACACAGCAGTTAACTTTGAAGGGGTGAATGAGAAAACTACACGTAGCTCTCCAGAAGAATTGGTGCCTATGGGGGAAAGTCACTCTTCACTGAAGAGAAGCATTTCCCACGGTTCAAGTCACTCTCTAAAATCGGAAGACCAGAGGAATGAAACAGTGGCAAATGTCCCTAAATTAAATAACAGGCCTATTGAGACAAAGGAGACAATTGAGAGACTGGAGATCAAACCGAAAAAAGAAATTTTGATCAGTAATAGAACATCAGAAGGACCAAAACCTGAGAAAACTTTCAAACCTAAGTCTGAAACAAGATGGGGTCCTAGGCCAGGCTATGGCAGGAGAGACGAGGGTGGTGATAGACCAGTCAGAAGATCAGGTCCTATTAAAAAGCCTGTGCTTAGAGATATGAAGGAAGAGCGTGAGCAGAGAGAAGAGCGTGAGCAGAGAAAGGAAAAAGAAGGAGAAAAGACAGCTAGTGACAAAGCAAGCAAACCTGAAAAAAGTGACAAAAAGGAAGCACCTCAAGTGCCACTGCCTCAGGCTGAGCCGGAGAGATCTGCCTCCAGCAGCGCTCCTCTGGCGAAGAAGATAACCCAGGATGCTGCTCCGAGCCCAGCGAGCCAGGAGGGCAGTCAGCCCGAGCCTGCAGCTAAGGCTGCTGTGGTGCAGCCCCCCACAGCTCCAGTCCCACAGCAGCTCCCAGCTGCACAGCCAGCCACTCCCCAGCTTCCCCCGGCCATCCCTGCCCCACCGCCCGCCCCGCTGGCGGCACAGCCACAGCCCCACCCGCAGCCACCCGCTCCCGCAGGGAAGGAGGAGAAGCAGCCTGAGAAGGTGGTCAGCAAGGAGGCTGTGGAAAAACCACGCTTAGAAACCAGACCAGTAAAGAGAGAGCCTGGCTTACCACCTAGGACATACTGGAAAGAGGCCAGGGATAGAGACTGGTTCCCAGATCAGGGGTACAGAGGCAGAGGTCGCGGCGAGTATTACTCCAGAGGCCGTAGCTATAGGGGTTCTTACGGGGGGCGTGGTCGGGGCAGTAGAGGCCATAATAGAGAGTACCCACACTACAGAGATCCTAAGCCTAGAACAGACCATGTGCCTTCAGGGCCTGTCAGGCAAAGAGAAGAGAGTGAAACTCGTAGCGAGAGCTCTGACTTTGAGGTAATCCCGAAGCGGCGGCGCCAGCACGGTTCAGAGACGGACTCTGACAGCGAAGTGCACGAGAGCGCGAGTGACACTCTGCTGTCAGACAAAGACAGTGTCATCAAGGGCAAGCACCCGAAAAGAGAAGAAAGAGCTGATGGCAAGAAGCCTCCAAAGCCCCTGTCATTCAAACCTGAGAACAATATCAGAGTAGACAGCAGATCTCTGGAAAAAACATACATAAGAGATGATGACAACAAACCCAAACCAGGATTTCTCCCTAAAGGGGAGCCTTCCAGGCGAGGCAGAGGGGGAATGTACAGACGTGGTGGCCGGGATCCAGGTGGGCGTCCTCCACGCCCATCCACGATAAGGAGACCGGCCTACAGAGACAATCAGTGGAACCCAAGGCAAACAGAGATCATTAAACCAGAAGATGGGGAGCCTCCAAGACGGAATGAGCATTACGGTCCTATACCGATTGATAAAAGACCTCCAAAATTTGAGAGAAAGTTTGATCCAAATAGAGAGAGGCCACGAAGACAAAGGCCTGCTCGGCCTCCAAGGCAAGATAAACCACCACGCTTCAGGCGCCTAAAGGAGAGAGAGGCCGCATCCAAGATAAGTGAGGTGGTAACCAGCTCGTCAACAAATGCCACAGTCACCAGTGCAGTTAATGAGCCCTCCAACCCTGCTCTGGACGTGTCAGGAAGTAAGACACCAGACCTGTCCAACCAGAATTCCTCAGATCAGGCAAATGAAGAGTGGGAAACAGCCTCGGAAAGCAGCGACTTCAACGAGCGGCGGGAGAGGGATGAGAAGAAGACGGCAGACGCGGCAGCACAGGTGGCTGCCAAGGCGGGAGAAAACGCCGGAGCTCCCAAAAGGGAAATAGCCAAGAGAAGCTTCTCTAGTCAGCGGCCGGGAATAGACCGTCAGAACAGACGGGGCAACAACGGGCCAGCTAAACCAGGGAGGAATTTCTCAGGGCCCAGGAGTGAAAGGCGGAGTGGACCTCCTCCCAGAAGTGGGAAAAGAGGGTGAGTACCAGCTCCTGTGAGGAGGCACATGTGGTCGTGGTCTTCTCTTGACTTCTTGTGGTTTAAAATCATAAGCAGTTCATTTAGATTTGTAGAATGGTAGAAATGAGAGTAAGGCTAACACGTGCACCCATGGCTCTGTACTTTTCTGTTTTTTTCTGTTTGTATACAGACACTTGGAACCCGAAGCTGAGAGCAGAGTGTTCTCATATGCACAGTGCTATAAATGCCTAATTAAAAAAATGGCAGTGCTGTTTCTGACTTGAGCTATGGTTCTCGAGATTTGGATGAAAGCAGAAATGTTCATGTGAGCAGTTTTGCAGTTAATATATGAATTGCTGCATTGCACTTTGGTTCAGTCACCTAACACAGACAAGCATGTTGAGAAATGCTTGTCATTTAGGTTAAACTTTATTGTCCTGTATGCTGAGTTTGATGGGAAGTTTGACAGGGCATTTGGTATTTCCCCAAAACAGCTTTTACTGTTGAACTTCTCACTGAGGAGCTGAAAGTAAGTCTGGATCCTACTAAGAAGTTTCACAGTAGACTCTTACAGCCCTACAGAGGGATTTGAATTAGATTGTTGGCTCCTTCCTGAGTGTTCCCTGCGGCTTAATTTTTGAATTTCTTTCCCAAAACAGGCCGTTTGAAGAGCAGGCAGCCCCTGTGGCTGGTGTTGACCCCGCCAACGGCAACTCTGTACATCAGGAGGACGGAGGTGCTGCTGCTGCAGGACAAAAGAGCACCAAGGATGCAAGTGGCAAAAAGAGAGAAGAACCGAAGGCTGGTCCCAAGAAGCCGAAGGAAAAAGTGGATGCCTTGTCTCAGTTTGATCTTAATAATTACGCAAGTATGTATTGCTAATCTGCTGATGATTTTTGGTAGTCCTTGCTAGTTTTGTTGCATATAGAGCTAAATGTTTGAAAACTTAACAAAAAAGGTGATTTTTTTTTTTTTAAAACACCAAAGTAATTGTACACTTGAGCATTGCTAGCTTTGTCATATCTAAATAATGTGTGTGCCTTTAAGAGTTGGCAAATGTCACTGTATGTTATTATGTACAGATAAAAACAATTTTTTACAATCATCTTAATCTTAACTTTGTCATTCGTACCGTTCTCCACCACATTCTCATAATTTAGTTAACCTTCATAACCAAAGGCAGTGGGATGTCACTGATAAGCTTAGAGCCAATATCCAGGAAGGTTTTTATTATTCATTATTATGTTTTAGTTCATATTCCCTGGAGAATCTAGTACTGGAACCTCTAGTTTTCAAGTTCTTAAATATGAACTCCTTGTCTTCAAGCTCGGCAGCAGAGCACTTGGCAAGCAGAAGTTTGCCATTGATCAGGGCTCCCATCCGTGTCTGTGGGGCAGTAGCTTCCACTCCAAAGCCAATTTTGGCCTGGTGCGTTGCACCTGAAGCTGTTAAAACAGCAGCATCTATACCTTTCCTTTTCCTATAGGTGTTGTGATCATTGATGATCACCCTGAAGTGACAGTAGTTGAAGACTCCCAATCTAACTTGAATGATGATGGTTTCACAGAAGTGGTGTCTAAGAAGCAGCAAAAACGCTTGCAAGATGAAGAGCGCAGAAAGAAGGAAGAACAAACAGTGCAGGTACAAGACCAGCATTTATAGTGGGGAAAATGCTACTTGCAGTACTGGGAATGTTGTTAAAGTGTGCAGAATCTTCCTTCCAAAGAAGCTGTATTTTCTCCATATAAATATACCTAAACAGTTACATTTAATATTAAAGTTGTTCAGATCTAGTAAATAAAATTAACGTTCATTTAGCCATCTTGGGATTCTGTACTTTCTGATGGGGGCAGTGTCGGGCAGGTGGAATTGGCAAACTGAAAACACTGTTTTTCATACTGTGATAAAGATTTATCCTATTGTTTGTATATTGGTTGATTCCAAAAGGAAAATGGATGAGAAATCATTGTTATTGTGATTAAATACTCCTAAAAAAATAAACTTCTTTAACATTGGGTTAATCAGTTCGCTTTTTGCAATGAGCAGTTGGTGTCTGTGCAGACTGTCAGCTGTAAGAATAAAATGGGCTTCTGCTTTACAGGTTTGGACCAAAAAAGGATCGAGCGAAAAAGGCCGAGGTCAGAATTCCAAGCTCCCCCCCAGATTTGCCAAAAAGCAGCAGCAACAGGCGGCAGCTGCAGCTGCACAGCAGGCACAAGCTCAGGCTCAAGCCCAGACGCAGCCCCCGTGTCCAGCCCAGTCTCCAGCTCAGCCCCAGGCTCCTGTTCCCACACAAAGCCAGGCCGCGGCAGGGACGGCCAGCACGGAGTACACCGTGTCGGGCAAGGTCCTGCAGAACAGCCAGGCCCACAACGGCCTGGGAACTGAACTGTGGGACAACAAAGTGCCTCCTACAGCAGTGCTGAACGACATCTCCAAGAAATGTAAGTGGTGTCTTCTGGATTTGGGAGGAGGGAGGCATGGGACAGACATTGTAGTTAGAGAAAGCTGATTGCCAGCTGTCTCTCCGGGTGTGTTCTTACCTGCAGATGTGTTTTGCACGGGGAATAGAGGGCAGCATTCCCACGTGCAGCGTGGTAACAGCTGAAAAGAGGGGTTTGCATTATAATATTACTCAGTATTTTATGTTATCATGTTCTTCATTCATAAGCAATGAGCAAACTGTCGCTCCCTTCAGGAGTCTGTTTTGTCAGGCTTGGTCATACTTCCAGACATGATGATTGCCCCACTTGAAAGCAGCTAAATTGGTAGCATATAGTTAACTGCTGAATAGCTTAATTAAAGCTTATTTAATCAGGACATCTGTAATTTAGTTCTCAGTCAGTTGATACCTTTAGTCGAATGTATTTAGAAACACTAAGGGGGGGTTTTAACTCTCTTTTCTTAATTGTCAGTGGGACCCATTAGCCCACCTCAGCCACCTTCAGTCAGTGCCTGGAACAAGCCTCTGACATCTTTTGGTTCAGCTACATCTCCAGAGGTAAGAAGGAAGGGAAGAAGAGTAACTGTGTGTGAAGCTCACCCAAGTTACATCTCACTGGGATTGGGTGCAGATTATCAGTTTATCCTTGTATGTGTCACATTCCATGCAGTTGGGGTAGCACAGAAACATGGGATACAGGCATGGGAAAAGTGTTCTGTTGATAAAAATCCAGCCTTTCCCAGATTTTATTGATAGCTGTTAATCAGTGCATTTTTTGAGGAAAAACACTGTGTAGTTTGCATGTGAACACTTGTGTAGAGTTCAGTAGTGTAGACCAACAGGATGTCTCCAGGGAACTAAATATTTCTCTGTGTTCCTTAAATTGGAGATGCAAAAAGCAGTAAATGCTTTATAACTGTATAACTGTCTTATCTTTTCTTATCCTAAATTTTACATTTAAAGTGCTGTGGTTTTACATTCTTGGTCTTAAATGTTAAAAACTGCAGGAATGTGAGACAGCTGTCTTAGACCATTTTAACTGCATAGCAGATCTGGAAATATTTTTAAATTTACTGCTGTTCCTCTGGAATTGAGCATTGAGTTTTGAGCTTCCAGGAGAATGTTGTGAACCTGACTCTGGACGTTTTGATACTCTACTTGTGCCTCTTGATCTTGATTGTGTTTACATATTTCTTCATTGCTTTTTTTCTTGAGCTTGTATAAACAATACAGTGCTTGAGGAGGAGGAAGTGTACATTCAGACATTGTTTATTCTTGCAAATCTGTTGCAGTCACAAACAATACTTTGGCTGGCAGAAGATAAAAGTCCCCTTTTAGTGGTTTTCAGCTGAGCATTCTTTGTGCCCTTTTCTGAACCACAGTCATTGTATCGATACAGAAATTTTTCATGATGAGTTAAATGTTTGCCTTTCAACTAGGGGACAAAGCCTGGACAAGAAGGTGGAGTGGATCTTGGTATAGAAACTATTCAGTTTGGAGCCCCAGCTTCGAGTGGCAGTGACAATGAAATTGGCCCTGTACTTTCTGAGAAGTCCACGGACAAGTTACCAGAACCCAAAGAGCAAAGACAGAAACAGCCTCGGGCTGGACCCATCAAAGCACAAAAGGTAAAAGGTCATAATTTCAGTACAAACTTGTAAACCTAGGGAAGTTCAGCCAAAAGAAGGTTACAAATAACAGAACATTAATTCAGTTAGGACTAGAACCATAAAAACTGCATTCCCTTTTCAGATTTCCTAAAACTGAGTAATACTAATTAGGTAATCAAACTTACCTCGGTTTAAAAAAAATAATTGTTGGTTGCCCTTCCATTGGTTCAGGGGTTCCATTTGATCATCACCATCTTTATATTTCCATTATTACCCCTCATAAGGAGGAATACTTTCTCCTTTTGTCATTTAGATTACACTTGGGGATCTTCCATGTTCATGAAACCTACATTTCTGATATTTGCACCTCCAGTGCACAGTAATCTGTGCATCACCAGCACTCAGCACCAGCTTCTAACTCCCAGAAAGAGATGCTTACAGCAGCTAAACTTGGCTGGTGACTTTTAGAATCAGCTATTTCAGTCCCTCTTGATGTCTGAGGGTTGGCAGCAGTCCTGGTGTAATTAAAGCCCTTTTGTCTTTTAAAAAGACTGGGTGTTTCTTTGTGTTGCTTGGTTGGTTTTTGGTGGTTGGTTGTTTTTTTTTTTTCCCCCCATCCCAGAAAAAAGAGCTGAAATCTGCAAATGTGGTCACACACAGAATGAATTTATCTTCTGCTGGATGAGACCCTGAGTGGGATGGTGCAGTTAATGTCTTTTATTGCAAACTATAAAACCCATACAGCAGAGAATATGCAGTAGTTAAAACTGCTGCTGAATTGCAGTAACCCATATCTCAGATTTACTGCAGCCTGCCTAAAACTGCCCCCATAAAATCACTTACAGATACTGAACCCCAGAGTTAAATAAGGAGTCTGCACGGTGTAGAAAGTTCCTTTTTTTTCTGCTTTTGGTTTTAGCTATCAAGAACCCTGCAGGTTTTACTGAAAGACATGTGTGACTAAGTGGTAAATTAATTGAAGATTAACATTTTTTTTTGCACTTTTGAATGAGAGGGCTGTAATCCTTTAACTGTCTTGATGGCAAAAAAAAAAAAAATCCCAACAAACAAACATTTCCTACACACCCATCACCCCTGTGGTGATATTGTTTGCAGTGAAACCTAAATACAAGCTTATGTTCAGGATTGGAGGTTGGTATTGAATCAATATGGGCAATGTAAGAGGATCATACTTGAAACAAAGCAATTTACCTTTCTAAGTGTGACCTTAAAGTGCCTGGAAGTATTTCAGCCTCTGTAAACTTATGAGGGCAAAAATTATTTGGGTGAGGTGGGCCTGATGTTCCTGTTTGCAGCATTTCAGAGCTCAGGCATTTGCTCCTGCTTTGTTTCCTTCCTCCCCCCCACAAAGCCAGTCTCTGCTGGCCTCCTGAGGGTACCCAATGCCTTTGGGAAACTCCACCCTTCCAAAGCCATCACAGTGTGGAGAGCCTTCATCTACTGCTGAGACAGCTGCTTTGTGTTTATAGACAATACCAGCAGCTTCTGCCTTTCCACTAGCAAAGCTGAAGGAACAGGATTTTAAGGACTGCCTTTAAGGAATTCTTGTTGTGCTCAGTAGTGAAGTGAAGCCAGAAAGGACATGGCTGTTGAAACAGCAGAGCGTTCAGGCTCCCTGGGGCCCTTCATTCTGCTTTAGTTCAGCTGCACATGAAGGAGCTCTGGAATTGCAGCAGTGATTCCAGCCATGCCGTCTGCGATGGAAGGCAGCACTCGTGTGTAGGTGTTTTATTTTTAATGGATATCCCCTTAGTGATCAGTTCCCAGGGAAAAATGCTGCCAACATCCACATGTCAAGGTAGCTTTAAATGAAGGTAGGGTCTTCTGTTCTGGTTTCCTTGGGACCCTGTAAATTCCTGATTCTCTGAAACGAAAATAACCTGTGTGTATACACAGTCATGTGGCTTCTGTATTTTTTGATGCTTTTCTGTATTTTGTGCTTTTCTATATTTTTTTTTTTTTTGTGCTTTCCTTGTAAGGACAGTCAAGCTGACTTTCCTGTGTAGATTTTAACTAGATCTTATTTTAGTTGAACTCACCAGTTCACATTATAAAATGTATTGCTGGAAAACAATGGTTTAAATTCCTACTGTTCAAAATGAACACATTTGAGGGACGTATTGCCAACGTAGCGTAAAATGATTTTTCTATTAGAAAATGCTTGCCCTTCAGGAAAGCTTTGTTATATTTAAACACTTAGTTTAAGCATGTCAGAGTATTGCTGACTGGGACATAGCAGGGAAGACATCACTGACAAGTTAACACTAACTTAGCTTCCAGACTTGAGTCCGGTAGAAAACAAAGAGTATAAGCCTGGTCCTATTGGGAAAGAGCGTTCTTTAAAGAACAGGAAGGTGAAGGATGCCCAGCAGGGAGAGCCTGAAGGACAGGAGAAGCCATCTCCCACCTCTGTCAGAAGTCCAGAACCTGTCACTACGAAGGAAACCAAAGCAACGAGTGAACTGAGCACGGAAATAGGAACGATGATATCTGTATCTGCTCCAGAGTTTGGAACAAACACAAAGGTAAGGAAACCATTGACAAATTACTGAGCACTGTGTGTAGAATGTGATTGCAGTGAGGTAATTGCCACTTGGTGGTAGTTACCTGGACAGCAGAGCCTGCTGAACAGCAGATATGACCCATTGGTACTGCTTGAATAAAGCTCTGCAGGAGCAGTAGGAGATGTGCTGTCTGTCACAGCCTGTGCAGAGCCCAGCTGGGGAGGTTTCACTGTCCTGCTGCCACATGGATTCCATCCCAGCACTCAGTGCTGAGTGTTGCTGTGGAAGGTGTCACTGGAGCCTGGTGTAGGCAGAGCCTGTAAGCTCAGAGAAATGTGATGGATGCAAGATGACTTCCAGCAGAGAACTGGAGTGCAGTAGTGTGAGTGATTGCTGATTGAGTGCATGGATGACCTGAAACTGTGAAGTAAGTTCTCTGTTCTGTGAAAAAACAAACCTCTAAACTAGGAAAGTGCTAAAGCATCGGATAAGGCTTGTTTGGTTTATCTGAAGGGTCTGTTCTTCAGGTCCTCTTGGCTTGGACACTGTCAAGGTATCCCTGGCAGAACTCCTTCAGGATACTGAGCACTCATCAGAGTTGTCTGCACAGAACTGCCCTGACTTCTTTATAACTGTTCAACAGCAAGCTGGAGACTTGCTCTCAGTATTCACTGCTCTACAACCCAGCTCTGAGCTGTGGGACACTGATAGCCTGGCTGAAAAACATCCCCAGAGGTGCTGTCCTTTTTGCCCAAGGGCCTGTGTGGGGACCGCAGCATTGTGTCTTGAGCAAGAGCTGTGGCTGTCATCTCTCACATGTAAAAGAGCCACACACTTGAGTAGCTACTGGTTACAATTACAGCTTCTTTGGTAAGGGAAAAATGCTTCCTGTATGGTTTTTTGCCTGTCTAGTCTTAGTTAAACATGGCTTCTTTGAACTACCCCAGAATTAAAGTACCAAGATTCTGTCTTCTGGAAGGAGGACCAGAGTGAAAGGAAACTTTCCAGTCTGTGTTGCATATGAAAATTTTCAATACTTTTTCCTCATTAAGTGTTTGCTAAAAGAAGCCTGTAACAATAGGCCTAAATATTCCAGTCTTACCAGCACCAGGTTCATTTTCTTTTGAATTCCTACGTCATGAGTAGTTCCTGGAACATCAGTAAGTTGTTTTTTTTCTAGGAAAGAAGTGGTCATATTTTATATTTAATTCTCTGGAAGTTGATCCAACAGCCTGCAAATTTATTGGATAAGGTACCTTTCATCGAGATTATGCAGGAATAAACCTGCAATAAACCTTGCTGCTTTAAGTGGCTTTTAAAAGGGGTTCAGATACTGTTCTGACCTTGGAGTTCTTGTGTATTGCAACTGCTTTTTCTTGTCTTTGTACTCTTTCTGTTCCTCATTAGTGATGGAAGAAGTTTTGACATCTTTTAACCTGTTGTTTCGGTGTCAGGTGTTGAAGTTTTAGCAAACCTTCTCTTTATCATCCTTCCCAGAGATGACTGCTCAGCTTCTAGGAAGGCACACTTGGGATATTTGATGATTTAAATGTCTAAAAAGCCAGCTGTCCCCCTTCAGAAGCTCTGTAAGAGGGCCCCTTCCATTCCAAAACAAACATCTTGAGAAGAGCACGTGCATTTAATCATGCAGGACTGTTTTACCTTAGAAATTCTAAATATAACTCAGCTCCTACTGGCGAGAGATTTGTTTAGAAAACGAGTGTGATGCTCCGGAGCAATTGCAACCGTTTCTCTTGGATTTTGCAGTGTTTTTGTAGTAAAGGCAATCTGATGTGGACATTTCTGAGTTGGGAAACACTCCTCACCCCTTGCCTTTCCCCACCTGTCCATGTGTAAAGCTTTGAGCTTTCCAGATCCCAGGAATGATAAATCCCTGGCAGTGGGCACCGATGAACTATTTGCACAGATAGTTATGTCTTACAGAGATCAGGTCTAAAAGGACACAGGGTGTTTTTCAGAATGTCTTGAGTATCTTTCAAGCTCTAGTTTGGCTGATTTATGCAAATCAGGAGCAAATGAAATAGCTAATTAATCCTGTGGAATACTCTGATCCTTTCCCGCAAGGTCAACTCTGAGGTCTGCCTTGTCCTTAGTTCATCAGGTCACTTGAGGTTTTGTGATCTTCTTAAGAGAAGAGTAGGTAGTTAGAAAAGGTTTGCCTATTCTCTTCCTTCAGATATAAATAACTTGTAGATAACTCCAAAAAAAAGCATGAACAGCTTTTTGCTCTACCCGTTAGTAGTTTATAATGAACTAATCAGTTGGGGTTTTCAGTCAAACAGTTGTACAAGAGAATCACTTTAATTGAATTACAAAAGCTTACGGTGTTAAGCCATATCTAACATATTTAATGTACCAGGACATGAAGGATGGTTATTAACCTACAGGGTACATGGAGTAGTGTTCTGACAGCTGCAGCATTGTCTGGTCTGTGTGTTCAACCTGCAAAACACCCTTAGAGGATGGATAGGATGCACTTCTGAGGGCACCAGAGCTGCTACACTGCTTTGGGTTTGATTCCAGTGAAAAAGGGGGGGTTTAGTGCTGTGGTGAGAAAGCTGCTATTAGTCTTGATCTGATTTCTTTTGTGAGGAACTTTAGTGCTGAGACCCTGTAAAAACTGCATCCAAACCTTGAAGGAACTTTTAATAATGTTCCAGTAGAAACTTCCTCTTTCTTACACAGGAACACATCCTAAAAAAACCCAAGAAGCCAGTTAATTAATTACTTCATTAGAAGGCCCTTGTGATTAAAGCAGCCTGGTGTGCTTGCTTTGTTTTATGCAATCTAAGGTTGCCTGTTGGAATTCAGTACAAATGTGCAGCTTGCAGTTTGGTAGCTGGGATTGTGGGAAGCATCATATTCCTTGCATTTCACCAGTTTAACAAGTAAAGGGAGTAACTAAATGGAGAAAATAGTTCTCTGTTTTCTTCAGGAATACAAAAGTAAGTTGATGTTCACGTTGAGTCCCCTCTCACCCCGTTATGGTTTGGCTTGTCCTGGTCATTTACCAAAAGGAGCTCGTCCTTTCAAGGAAGAGTCTTTGTTATTTGTCAGTATCTCAGGACTTTAATTGCTTTTTAGGGGATGTTGCCGTAGGCTCGAGGAGTAAATTGAGTGTGCACTATTTTAATAACTTACTGTCATACTGGTTGGATGCAATTAAACAAGCATTATATAGTTTTTGCCTTCCAAATCATTCTGTATTGGCAAGTCCAGGCACTCAGTAATAGTTCTGCTGCTAATTTGGCCTTCGGTTCCTCTGCAGTGTTTGGTTCTGAATGGATGATAGAGCCTTTCCTGAGCTTCAGACATGCCAAACTGTGCAGCTTGCAGTGCTTGCTAGAGAGTGAATCCTGGCCAGTCCAGGATCACAGCATTTCTCTGGCACAGTGTCTGGGTCAGGTTGTGCTGACACCTCTCTGCCTGTCCAGAACACGCTCAGTAGGTGACAGTGATGAGAACTGCAAACCTGAGCAGGCTCACAGAAGTGCCAGTGCCCTCTGGGTTCAGTGTTGGTCGTTCTCTGAGGGCTGGCAGTGTTCAAGGAGGCCCTTTCCTCGTATCTTCAACTTGTCACTGCCTGCAGCAGGGTCAGGACGGTGGGCAGGAGGGTCCACTTCCCTGTGACAGAGCAGCTTCAAGGAAAACCTCTGGGTAGCCTGGAAACCTCAGTCCTTTTCTTCTTTGAAGTCACTGCCCAGTGTAGAAGTCAGGAGGTAACCTGCACCATCCAGAGCATCTTGTCTTTCTGAGACAAGACTCAGAGGAAAAACAAAATTGTTTTGCAAATTGCAACCATCCTTTTGTGTTCTTTTTAACCTGGAGCGCCTTACTTGGTAGAGTAAGAAATTTCTGTATTTATTTAAAGCTACAGAAAGCTTTCAGCCAATATATTTTACTTTCAAAGTAGGCTAAAAGTGCCCACAGATGGCTAAAGCATCTTGGGTGACAAATGATCGTTGGTTGCACCACCACAGTTCAGCATTAAGGTGCCCAGGCAGGACATTGCTCTGAATGTTCTTGCTTTACGGACTGTGTTTTGACTTGTCTCCAGATGGACATTGTGAGGTCATGAGGCAAACTGTAATCTCCCAAGAACTCTTCTGACCTCAGTAGCAAGTCAGCAATAAGGATTGCCAGACATGCCTTCTCAGGAAAAAAAAAATAAAAATAAAATGGTGTGAAGTTCTAATCTTCTGTTGCTCGGTGAACAGCTCCTGTGGGAAGGCTGCCACCTGCCCAAGAAATTGAAATCTTAATTTAGGTAAGGGAGATATTTTAATGGCATTGTTTTTCTTCACAGGAGTCTGTAACAGACTACACTACACCTTCTTCTCATCCTAACACAGTGGCTACTAGCACTACAAAAATGGAGGAGACTTTGGTGACGAACGTAAGTCTTATTGCAGTGATCATCTTGACTTTGAAGACAAGAAAATATTTTCACACTTCTTTTAAAGCACCAAAAAAGTGCCTTCAGTAAACAAGTCAACAGGTTCCTTTCATGTGAACTGGCTCTGTGTTACCCAGTAATCTTACTCTGAAGGACATTTGGGTTGATTAGTACCTGCTCATGAACTCTTCAGGTGTTTTCTTGTCTTTTGAACAATCACAGTGAGCTCAAGAGCACAGAAAGTGGAGATGTTCTCAGGGACAATTCTAAAAAAGCAAAGATAAGCTCGGATAAGGGAGTGTGTTCTTGGCAGCAGCTGGGACTTGAGCCCTGGTACCAGTAGCAAAGTTCTGTAGCTGAGGTTGAAAAAAGGCTTTTACAAACGAGGCAGTTTTGAACTGTAGCCTGAAATCACAGCAACTTGCATGGAAAGGGAGCAGCTGGATGGTCTGTGAAAGCAGACAGGAGGCTTTCAGGTGTTCAACTGCTGAGGAGGTGAGATGTTTGCAGTCCTCAAAGCCAGTGATCCTGACTGTGTGAGCGTGCCATAGCGATTGGGAGAACCAGCTGGGTTGTGACTTGAGTGTGCTGGGACATCAGGGAGCTTGGATCTTGTGATTTTTGTTGTTCGAGTAGCAGAAATAGAATTAGCTGAGAGTCACGTTGCCTGGGGAAAGAAGAATCATACAGTAGGATCTCAGTTTTTTTGAGGATGTCTTGTGAATTCCATCTGAAAATGCTTTTCAGCTTACTTCAGCATCATTTTGAAGCATTACTGGTTGAACTTCTTATTCTTCTGCTGGCTTTTGTGGTAGTGTTGTGGTCTGTGCCTTTGGTGGTTAGTGTGGAAGACTGAATTCTTTTGTGTTAATGATATCCTGTCCCTGTGGATGTGGGAGTTGAATTTCTAACTCAGGAATTAGGGGACTCCTGGCCACAAAAGATCTGTGCCATCCCCTGCTCCAAAGCTTCAGTATCTGTCTTTTGGATTAGCCTTATCTCATCCAGTGGAAGTCCATTAGCTGTGCTAGGAATGGCTAGAAATAATAGAGTGGCCACTGCAGTATTTTTGATTCATTTCCTTTGAACCTTCGAGGAAATGCGTTGGTGTTTTCGTAGGCAAAGACAGCAATAGCATGATGTCAAGTTTATTTCCCCAAGTATCACATCTTTCATCTTCTGAAAGAGAAAATGACCGAGTTCAAGTTATTGGATGGCAGATCTGGTTTAGTTTGTTTCATTCATGGTCCTGTGACTTTGCAGGTCTATAAAAGCTTCCTCTTTTCTCCAGCTACATCTCAGAACTCGAGGTCCTGAAGCCCCACGTACTATATTGGTACAACAAAGGACAGATTTGGCTTGGGGAGGATTTTTGCGTATCAGTAAACTGAAATGGTACGGGAAATGAAATCCCAACACAGACAATTGGTGTTTGTTTATGCAGAGGACATGAACACCTTAGAACCTTAGTCTTCAGCCTCTTAAAGAGATGAGAAGCATCTTGACACCTGCTGAAGGGCCTTTCCCTGCCTACCAAATTTTCCCCTTATTTGATCAGAATCTCCCTGCCAAACGCTCAAGCCTTGAAGAAATTGTAGCTCACTTGATAAAGCTTGAGCTTTGCTTTCTGGGGCTTTTCTAGTAGACGTAGTTAGAATGTGATGTGTGTTGCCTGCCTTTCAGGTGCCCCTGCCCCACACCCTTCCCCTCCCTAGGAGGGAGACTTTACAACAGAGCTCCAGCCTAACTCCAGTTTCTCCCGCTACCGTCGACCTCACCCTCAAGGTATGTACCACATCCCTCTAAGGGTCGTTTTCTTGCATGCAGGGGAAAAAGTTAATGGAGAACTTGCTGGTGAACCTTTTTTTTAGAGCCTTCCTTTGTTTCCTCTGCTGAACTGCTTTTGCATATAAATGGATGGCTGAAACACGAGACTCTATCGAAAGATGCATTTCAGTTATAAATTTCTAACCCCGTTTTGCATTAACACTTGGCATCTCAACCAGTCTTGGCTCCCACTGCCCTGAAAACCAAGATCCCAGTGTTTTAGCACTGTACCATGGTGCTCATGGCAGATCAGAATCCAGTGAGGATTTTTGAGAGTTTAGCTTAAAATAAGTTGCCTGGTTTGGTGTTTGTTAAGGGCTTTAAGGAGTTGCTTGGTAAGCCGAGCTCGATTTGTTCTTAGCTGTCAGCTCTTGGTGCAGTGATGACGTGGTTTGGAGCTGGATGGCTCAGGTTCCAAATGGTGAAACGTAGACGGTGTGTTGGTGTCTCTGAAGGGCAGTTAGATCAGGAGTCAGAACGTGTTTGGTTTTGTTTTAAATGTTCTGTTGTTTCTGCTCTCCAGTGTGGAGCAAGTGTGTAGAACATTTTGAATGGTGGTGTCCTATTATGTTAGGTTTTTGGACTGCATTGTGTAACTCACTAACACAGAGTTGGGCTCTAGCTTTACTACTGTATTTTTAGAAGTTGTTGGTCTTTTTTTTGGTGTCCTAGATCTGCTTTGTGCTTGTGACTGCAGGTGACTGAACCAGTAGAAGCATTGTTGGTGCTTCTAGTATTGAGGAAGAGTGATGCTTGAACTTAGTTTCTCGAAATTTTTAGAAGAAATTAAACTAGAGATTGGATGCAGAACTAACACTCTGGAGGAACTTGCCTGTCAATGCCAGTGAGACTTGTCTCCCTGGTGTCATTTGACAGCTGCTTGCTTGTGTTCTCTACAGATGACAGATATTAACGTCCTCTTGTTGAATCTTTGCTTTCCTTTTGTTAACGCTTCATTTCCTAAAAGGTATAAATAACACCTTTCTAAAACAATAGACCAGCAGAAACGGGGAGAGGAGAGCAGACTGGAGAGGGACAAGTAGTTTAACAAAAACCCAGTTTTCTGTTGCTTTCTTGTGTAACAAGTTAGCATAATCTGACTTTCTGGCGTCTGAAAGCACTGTCTGCACTAGCAGTCTGAGTGTTTAGCAGCTGGAGATCTGAATCACACGGGATACAGGTGGGAATGTTACTGCAGAGAGTGTGACAACACGCCATTGGGAAGCAAACCGGGGTGTTCATGTCATTCATCCTGCAGTTTCTTTTTCTGCTGCTCTGGTGTTGGTGGTTTCTCAGTGGATGACAGCTTTTGGATGTGGGGTAACAAAAGATGTCAAAGATCCGTGTTTTGAGGCTCCCTTGAAGAACCCTCTGACCAAAATCTGAACAGAAAAGCATTTGGAAACAGCTTCTCCCTAATTTCCTCATTCCAGCCACTGGAGCTCTACCTTCTGTTTACAAATGCTGAAGGCAACAAGCTTGTTTGGAAGCACACACTGAGACTGTCACCTTCACAACAGGCAGTCTGGTCCAGGCAGAGCAGAGCTGTTCTTTGGCATCCTCTTCAGTATAATCCTTGCTTTTTTTTAAAAGATACTTTTGGAGCAGGAGAGAGTAAAGCATTTTCCTTCCTTCTCTTAAAAAAACCCAAAATCTCCAGGTCCTTCCTCCATAAATTCCTTGCACCTCCTCTTTTCTCCGTCCCCTGTCACAGAGAGCTGTCTGTGAAGAGACTGAGCGGGGAACTCAGCCATAATCACTCCTACTGCTTGGCATCATTCTCCATGGTTTGGTATAAGGTGCTCGTATGGGAAGGCTTGTTGAGGTCTCATTTCTTTGGAGCGACTTTGCTAAAGACACCTTCGCTCAGACAAACATCCTCTTGAGGGCTTGGCTGATTGGGCTGTTGGTAGGTGAGGAGATGAACAAAAAGTCCAAAAGCATCTTAAACTGAGCTGCCTGAGCTTCCACATTCCGAGGTTTCATCTGAGATTCCTGTGTAAGCATCTGGTCTGGAATCTGACACATGTTGACTTTCTGATCACTCAGACTTTGGTGTGCTTTAGGATATGCACAGTGGGATTTATCTCCAGTGAAGGTTTTAGGTTCTGGACCATTATTGCAGTGGGTCAGCAATAAAGAGAAGCCTCGAGCAACCACGATCTCCTCCTTTCCCCAAAACTGAGTGAGCAGTGAAATCACAGCTCTATCCCAGCCTCACTTCATTTAGAGCCTCTTACTCCTTCATGTCTGGTCTGTAGGTGGTGCTGCATAGACATTCCCAGTGCACCAATCCCTCTTGCATCTTTTTTTCTGGCTTAAGAAGGTAGAGGTTGTTGAGAAGCTCTCAGAAAGCAAAGCTGTTGGAAAACTCAGGGCTCTGTTACAACAAAATGCATTGTGTAGCTTTTGCTCTCAGTGGTTTCTCCAGGACATCATGAAACTCTCTGAACATTGCAGAAGCTTCTGTACCTCTGTTCACACACTGACAGGTATTTACTTTCTCTTAGTGCCAGTGCAGTACACTTCAGCAAAATAATTTACAGCAGGTTCGTAATAAATGGTGAAGTTTGCCCTGTCTGTAAGAATCAAAATCAATTTGGAGGAGAATGTGTAGGAGAAACAGGGAATGACTGCTGGGGAAGATGATCCCAACAATGAAATGAGGTGACTTGTCTCTGAAGGATTCAATGTGTAGCTGAGTTTTCCTCCTCACCTTTTACTCTCTTGAGGAATACAGAATTCCCATTTTTCACGTGGGTGTGTGTTGATACCCATGACCCACTTCTTCTGATATTTCTCTGGTATGTTGTCACTTCTGAAGCATCCAGACAAATAACCTCAGCCATCTTTGGCCTGTCTAGGCCGTGCCTAATTCGTGTAAATCAGGGTAGGTTGACAGTAGGACTTTCAGAGGCTGCAGGTCCCAATTAGGGGGGACTGTCTTGATGCAGGCAGTGAGGTCAGACATGTTGGTGAGTATTGACCCCTTTAGATACACCATTAAGGCACCACCTGGCCTTGAGAAACTTGAAGTGAGCAAGTCCAGCCTGCAGCATCCAGCTCTGCTGGCAGATTTTTGGTTTCAACTGGAGACAGCTGAATATTGTACAGAAATCCATGGAGCATGTTTGAACCTTTAAATTAGGGAGTATAGTCTGAACATTAATATTTCCCTTTCAGTAGTCCCTCAGAAGTGTCTTAATTTAGATCTGCATTGTGTGTCTAATGTTGCCATAAGAAGGTTTTATTGGCTGCAGTAAAACCATAGCTCTTTCCACTTCTGTTGGAATATAATTGTGTATAGAATATTTTAAGTTTCATCTCCCTTGCTGTGCAGACATAAGCTCATAATTATTACAGAAGCAGAGGAGCACGAAGCATTTTTAGCTTTCATATAAAGCAGCGTGCACAAGCTGTGCCAGCTCGTGATTGCTTCTTGAGCAGCAGTTGCTTTGGAAACCTAAACTTGACTACTGTCATGTTTACTGAAGTGTGCATTAGATATTTTTGGTGGTCACTCAAAAGGGGATGGTTTACCCAGAAAGCAAGGGGCTGGTTCATTTGAATGGCCCAAGTGACTTGTAAGTAAAGGACTCGATGGAAATATCGGAGTCAGTTCTTACCTTTCTTTTGCTCACTGTGTCTTTGCTCTTTGTGTCAAACAAACCCAAGCCAAGTTAGCGTGAGTGAACCCTCTTTTGAGCATTGAGTGTTAAGATGATGAACCGTGCACGTGTGCAGTTGGAACAGTTGATGAGCTCCAACTTCAGGCTGAATGCTTTTTGCATGACCAGAGTTGCACGACCACGGTGCCTTTTCAGAACGAGGCTCGCATGAAGCCCAAGTTGCCTTTAGAGTGACAAGAACTGTTAAAGAGAAAGACTGTTTGACTAGTGGAAACTTCTTAATAAACGAGGAAATCTTATTTTCTTTTAAACAGATGGAGTCTGCACGCAAAGCGTGGGAGAATTCCCCGAACATGGGGGAGAAGAGTTCTCCGGTGACCTCGGCAGCCTCTCCCATCGCTGGTGGCAGTGGCGGCGGCGGCAGCAGCGGCAGCAGCGGGCCAAGCAGTGGCACCTACAGCTCCTTCTCTAGTGCATCAATGCCTCCTATCCCTGTGGCCTCAGTGACACCCACAACTTCGCTCTCAGGTACCCTGTGTCAAGGTCGTAGTGTCCTGTTGGTCCTTGTTCTTCGAGAGATTGGATTCCCTTTGGAGTCGTTAAGTGCAAAGCTCACGAGTTTTACATTAGTATGGAATGTCAGATCTGAACAGCAGCCTCCCAAATACCTTTTAACTAACAAGGAAGTACTTCACCTGTTTCACTTCAGTCAGCTGAAACTTATACAGATGTCTCTCTGCCTCTACTTACGTGGACTTGAAAGAGGAGGTAAACTTCTCTTGGCTGCCTTATTGGTTTCATTCTGTTCAGCTGAATGAAGGAAAGAGCAAAGTAGATTTTGGAGCAGAGGGTAGTTCTGATATCCAGCTAATTACAACTTTCCTTTGTGCTTTTTTTTTTTTTTTTTGATTTAAAGCCTCAAGAACTCATAATAAAGCCCTGTCACAAAAGGCAGAGCAAATGTCCAGCTGCTCTTCACGAACAGGGCTGGCTGCCACCTTTGTTCTGGGCAGCAAACAAAAGATGCTATACCTGGTTAAGTCTTCATGCCTTGGAATATGAGAATATATTCCCAAATCTCAGCTGAAGGGGTCTCTCAGCCAGGGGGCTCAGCCACTGCAGTGTTTTGTTGCATAACTAACCAAGATACCTCCTGCAGTACTTTTGTGGGCTCCTGTAGCTGAGAAGGGAGATACATTATGGTCGTTGTGTTTCAGTGTTTTTTACCATTTGTTGCTGTGCTTGCATAGCTGTCCCTAAACTTGGGCCCCTGAACGGTGAGGCTTCCAAACATCTCTGATTGATGTGTCCCCTGCTTCTCCCCTCCAAGGAGCCGGAACTTACACCACCTCTTCACTGAGCACGAAGACTGCCAGCACCTCTGACCCTCCTAACATCTGTAAAGTGAAGCCCCAGCAGCTGCAGACAAGCAGCCTGGCATCTGCCAGTCACTTCTCCCAGCTGAGCTGCATGCCATCCCTCATTGCCCAGCAGCAGCAGAGTCCCCAGGTCTACGTGTCCCAGTCTGCAGCAGGTAATGGTGTTTGTGCCCGAGAAGCCACATATCTGGTTTTTTTGGAGTTCCGAAGCTGCGGAGTTGAATTTAGTTCTGGTTTTCTCTGCAGTAAAGACAGAATGATGTCGAGCATTCTGTAGCAAATATTCACTAAATGTGTCTTGCTCTAAATCTGCAAGTTTCTGTCATTAAGTACAAAAGTGTTCATTGAGGAAAGTAAATTTGAGACTCTTAATGCACCATTTTTCTGTTGCAGAATTATAGATCACTATTTACGACCAAGAATTATTATCTTGATTTCTTTTTTAAAATGCTACAGGAGTTTAGAATTTTGACCTTTTTTTTTCAAAGAAAATCCTACATGAGTTAACCTAAATTACATGACACTGTAACATGTTCTTCCCACAAAATTGTGTGGGATTGAAGATGCCTGTGTGAGGTTGATAGGCTCTGAGGGTGAATTGGAAAAGATACCAGAGCTGGTTGGACACCAGCTCTCCAGTCCTGTTTGTTCTCTGGTAGCTATCACACTGGGAAGTGGCTGCATGTTTAACTCTTGATGAAAGCCTCTCTAGCAGGGAGATGTTTGGAATCAGGTACTAATTGTACTGCTCTTCCTGAGGTACTACAGCTCAAATCCCAGCATTTTACATGGATACAAGTCACCTGTTCAACACCCAACATGCACGTTTGGCACCACCTTCTCTGGCCCAACAGCAAGGCTTTCAACCAGGGCTTTCTCAGGTATTTGGGGATTTCTTATTCTCTGTTTTCCCCTCCCTGTCCATATTACCCTTAAAGTTCTGTTGGGGAGGGTGGGGCTAAAGACTTGGCAAAGAATGAGGTCATGCCTGCTCTTGCTGTTTCGTTCTGGGGCACTCAGGTGGTGTTTGGTCTCTGCAGTTGCTGAGAATTAAAGCATTTGTCGTGAAAGTTGAGAAAAGCAACTTTCACAGATCTGTGTGAAAGCACATACTCACAGGGGGTGTTTGTGGTCATGTCAGGGCAGGCTTGCTCAGCTCTGGTAGCACAAAATGATATGCCATCTTGTGCAGTTGTTTGGTACACAAATCTAAATGATTCATCCAGTTTCTGCCGGTTATTCGCAAGGAAAAGTGCGAAATTCAACTAGAAAGTAATTTTCTTAGTGGCGGCAGTATTATCTCTGCTTGCAGCCTTGGGATTTAACATTCTCTGTTTACTTTTCATAATGCTGCACAAATCACACACTAAACTGTAGCTTTTCTACGTGACTTTTGTCCTCGGGTATTTAATGTTTTGTTTTTTCTGCAGCCTGCTTCAGTTCAGCAGATCCCCATCCCCATCTATGCACCTCTGCAGGGACAGCACCAAGCTCAGCTCAGTTTAGGAGCAGCACCAGCTGTTTCCCAAGCCCAGGAGCTGTTCAATTCCTCCTTACAACCCTATAGGTAGGTAGCATGTGCAAATTTCTTTGGGTTTTGAGAGGCAGAATTTACTGAACTTGATTCCCTGCAGACTTGTGTTCTGTGCTCCACAGCTGCCTCATCTTCCTGTCTTCTCCAAAATCTGTCTTGTCTGTTTGTCTGAGAACTCTATATGCAGATTGTGTGTCTGTTCTGCTTGTACAGATTATGCATGATAGTTGTATCTTTAGAAATCCAGGCTAAAAAGCTGAAAACATCAGTATTTCATCCTAAGAGAACAGAAAAGGTCTGTCCCTTTAGTTCAGCAGTTTTCTAATCAAACCAACACTGGAGTCATGAAACACTTTGAAATCCTAGTTTGAACTCCTTAGATGGTAAAAACTTAATTTCAGATGTGTGGGGGTAGCTGGCTACGCTTCAGAACAAAGATAATAGTAAGAGCAGCATCTCTCAATTGGCATTGGTAGCCAAACTTCCACTGTAAGCCCTTCCAAAACTTCCTTGCACTTCCTATCAAAACTGACTCACAGCAGTGTTATTCTGACAAATGCTGCTGGTTTCACTTTGAGGAAGTTTCTTTGGAAGTTTAATTGGAGGGTTTTGCCTGGGCTGTAGAAAAAACCTGCTTGTTGCAATGTAGAAGACTGAAGGCACAGAAAGTTTTAATTAACTGCATTTGTATCCTGACTTTGTGCTTGGCCGACTTTGTGGGACCAAATATTGCTTGTCCTGCCACAGCTGACAAAAGCTGTTGCAAACAGTTGGCTAATTGCAGAAATACAGTCAGTTTGGCATGTGCTCCAGATTAAATAAATGCTTCTGGCAGAGGAGGAGAAGCTTTGAGAGGTACAAGCTGCTGGTTTAAAAAAAAACAACAACAACAAACACATGAAAAAAAAAAACCCAAAAGTGAAAAATGGACAAAAGAAAAAACACTGGTAAAAAAATGTGTCTACATTGAAGGCAATCCTCTGCATACAATCTGGAAAAGTTTCTCCAGTGCTCACAGGAGGACTGTAAGAGGGTTTTGGAGTTAAGGAAAGGTACAAATCAAAGCCAGTCCAGGTGTTGTAACCCAGGTGTTGTGTCAGACCCACACAGGGCCACAGATCAACGGGTCCAGTGCTGTGCTCACACCAGATGATAAACCAGAAAATGTCTGTACATCACAACACTCTTCTCTGAGCCTCAGAGCTTTGAGAGGGGTATTTAGTTAAAAAATCGTGATTCTTTGGATAGATACGTCAGATGGACTTAAGACAACCTGTCTGTGGCGCTTTGCTGTACTGGCTTTGGTCTTTGTTCTTTAACCAAACTGCAACTTCCCCATGCTGATGACAAAGGCATTGGATATCTGGCTAAAATTAAAGGCTGTGTGTGGTCTCTTTTGAAACTAAAACGTTCATTTGGAAGCCAAAATTGTCAACATCCAGTGATTTAACCTGCAACTATTGAAAGTTGGACTGTGGAGTCAAGAGAACAAAGCAGTTTATTTATGACTAAGTGGAGCTGTTCACATGTGCTTCCCTCCCATCCTACCTTACAGCACATGAACCAACAACTGATTGCTTCTGTATTTTACAGTTAACTTATCCAAGAACTGTTTCAGCATGCACATGTAAATAGATAAATGCAATTTAAGATTATAGTAAAAAGCCTAATCGTGGCCTATAGTAGCATCTGTTATATTCTGCACAGAGTAAATAGAAAAAACCCTTCCTTTCTCACATGAAAATGTGTTCAGTAGAGCTAAGCATTCTGTTTAAAGAACATAAGCTGTGCTCCTAATTTTTGGTGGCTCGTTGTTGAGCTCTGTCAGCATTTTTTGATGTTTGGTGCTTCAATCCCTTGCAGATCTCAGCAAGCTTTTATGCAGAGTGGTTTGTCTCAGCCATCGCCGGTGGTTCTGTCCGGTACAGCCTTACACAACTTCCCAGCAGTCCAGCACCAGGAGCTTGCTAAGGCACAGTCCAGCCTGGCATTCCAGCAGACTTCCAACACCCAGCCTATCCCCATCCTGTACGAGCATCAGCTTGGCCAGGCCTCAGGACTGGGAGGCTCTCAGCTCATCGATACACACATTCTGCAGGTAGGAGATGCTCCCAAGGCAGGACTTGGGCAGTGGTATGATACAGGACATCAGGTCTTGCTCAGCTCATAAGAGCACCTGTGTGATATAGTCAAGGTGACAGCAAGATTAAGACACTTGGAAGAGAATGTTCTTTTAATTTCCTAAAGGTACTTTAGCATAATCTCTGAATTGAGGCCTGTTCCCCCAATGTCAGGGCTCCTCACACTTCTGTCGTTAATTAGAGCTTCAGGGTGAATTTCTGTTATGGTCGATGATAAAGGGCTATTCAACACCTGCAAATGAGAGCTTTATCACAAACTGAAACCCTCAGGTTGTCAGCTCCCCGTGCTGTGGTTTCTGCTGCCCTGGGTGATGTCCAGAGGGATGTCCCTCACTGCCTTGGAACTTTCCTGAATGCTCTCAGGGTAATGGTGTCTCTTGCTGTCCCCAGGCCAGAGCTACGCTCACTCAGGCTTCAAATCTCTACTCTGGGCAAGTTCAGCAGCCTGGCCAGAGCAATTTCTACAACACTGCACAGTCTCCCAGTGCTCTCCAGCAGGTAAACTATGGCATGGTAAATTCCCTAAATTGTATTCTTCTTAAAAGCATGTTGTGCTGATGGTGTCTGTGGGGTGGGGGTAGAGGTGGGGGCTGAGAAATTCTTAATTCTTCCAAAATACAGGAATTTCAAGTTAATAGCAAAGGAGAGCTACAGCAGCAACCCTGAACCAGCTGAGTGGCTGAGAAGTTGGATGGCCCACGGTTCATGTTGATCATTTGTCCCTGGCATCCTTCTCTTAAATAGTTCCTTTTCCAGTGATGGGCAGAGGTTTAATTGGCGCAGTGGTGTTGCTGATGGATTGAGGCACGTGCTGCCTTTGTGGGGGGAAGGTGTCAGGGATGCTGGAAGGAGAGAGGGGCAAACTCCAGGTGCTTTGTGCCGCCCAGTGGTTGACCACCAGATCTCACTGAGAGGAAACCCTGTGATAACAAATGTGTAGAAAATAACTGAGAAGTCAGCAAATAGGGGATGATACCGGGGAACAGCACAGCCAAGGCAGTAACCAGGACCCTGCATCAGGAGGTGTGTAAAACACCTCCCGTGATTTTAAGGTGTTTTAATTCTTTTGTGAAAGAACTGTTAATTAGCTGTGTGCAAACATTGCCATGTTCACAGGACGCTGTCTAATGGTTTCCATCTTCTGGTTCAGTTTTTTTATTTAAGTGGCCTTAAAAAGCTTCTGGTGGACTGATTTATTATAATAGGCTACCTCATACACGTGAAAAGTCGCCAAGACAAAAATGTAGAAGAGTCTTAAAAAATTGGAGCTCATCTATTGGAAATCTAGCATAAAATTTTAAGGACCTTTTAGAAGGGTTAGTGATTATAATGTGTTCAGTCCTGACTGTCTCTATATTTTTAATCTGTTATCCTGCAGAGCAGAATCCTAGTAAGCCTTTTTTCTAGTCACACTCAGAATCTAATTTTGCAGGTTGTGGATTGTCAGAGCAGGAAATGCAGTGACTCCTGCCAGTCAGGTCACTGCTGTGGTATTTTCACATTTACCACTCTGTGGTGTTTTCAGCCCACAGCACTCTCTGTAAGTGCAAGCAAGGGACAGGCTGCAGTTTGTTGGGGTTGTTTTTAACTTCAAACTGCTGGTTGTTGGTACTCCTGGAAATTTAAATGTAGTTTTCATCCCAAACAGTGTCCTTTGATGACTAAAATTGTCTAAGTAAACAACTGAGCCAATCCAGTCCCCTCCCCAACTGGCTATTTCATTCTGCTTTTGTTTTCTGAAGTTAAATTTACTTCTTCATACAGTGAAATCACGCTGAAGGATGGATATCACGCAACTTTGTTTCTGAAAAGCAAAGACCCAAGTGCCATTAGAATTAATTATAAAGGCAGAGCAAACAATAAATTAACTTATTTACTTGCAGCTCTCTGGGTAAATGTATGAACTCGTTAAGCCTTGAATAAAGCTGAAGTTGTAGAGCTACTGATGAAAGTTCAATAATGCCCTTTGTGTCTGTGTTACTGGTGATTCTGTACGCTCTTTGCAGGTGACGGTGCCTCTGCCAGGATCCCAGATCTCTTTGCCCAACTTTGGCTCCACGGCACAGCCGCTGATCGCCCTGCCCCAGTCCCTGCAGCCCCCCCTGCAGCACACCCCGCCACAGGCCCCGGCACAGAACCTCAGCCGGCCCGCACAGGTGACCCAGCCCTTCCGAGGATTGATCCCAGCGGGAACTCAGCACAGCATGATCGCTGCCACTGGCAAGGTAACAGCACAACAGATTGTTGGGAAGCACAGCCCTGGGCAGGGTTATACAACCAGCATGGTGACTGACATCGAAAAATCTGCCTCAGCTCCAAAAGGTGGGGTGGGGGAGACAGGAAAGCCAGGCAGTGTCAGTGCCTCAGGGCCTGGCTCTGTGTGGTTTGTGAAGGGTTAGCCAAGGGGTTGTGGCCAACTTGTTCCTGGTCCATTTGCACTGCAGGAATACCTGGTTTGAGTGACTTGGTGGACCAGTAGGGCATTCCATGTGGAAGCCATGTAGGAAAGGGTGCTGGACCATTGTTAGAGCAGTTGGCAAACAGCGTGACTGTCAGGGCTGGTGTCTCGTTCTGGTCATGCTTGTGTTTGTTGCTTTGTTTCTGGACTCACACCAGAGCAAGTTGTGTGGGTTCAGGAGCTTCCAGTGCAACAAAGTGGAGTTTTAGGGGCTTCAGTGGACTCTGATCAGCTCTGACCTTAAACCAGAATTAAACTGAGTAAGCTGCATATTAAAAATGTAGCAATTTATGCAAGACAGAACCTTTGATGTGTAATTAAAGAAGCAAAACTGAGTGACTGCTCCAGTAAGGAAATAAAACTGAAACAGTACAAGAAACTTGAATGTCTAGGGGGGAAGCTGCTAAGGTAGTTGCCAGTGAAGACATGCATGGAGCTGGCTTGCAATCACAAGGTCTCTTGTCTTAGATGGAATCACAGATTCACAGGCACCTGGGATTTTTTGATATTGTGCAGCACAAGACAGTTGCAGTAAACTTACAGCTGAGCAGTGGGTGATACCTTAGCTGAGTTTGTGTCCAGAGTTTTCTGTCAGGTACAGCAAGGTCTTTCCCCACCTCAGGGAGTAATCTGCCTCTGGAGCTGCACCTGAAATCCCTACAGCCTGTGGCCTAGATTTTAGGGTGCTCTCGAGTATAAAATGTTCCAGAGATCTACAGCTGTGATAAGAAAAACCTGTCTGGAGTGTTAATTCCATGTCTTGGGCAGTAACGGCACCCAGAGTTGGGAATCACCCCAATGAAGTGTTCAACCTGTCACCCCCAGGGTGGATGTGGTGATTTGGGCACTTTTCCAGCTTGATGGGATCTGGCCAAATCTTTCCACCTCTCTGGTTGTTCTGAGCCCGCCTTGCAAGCAGCAGCGTGTTTCTTGCCACAGTTGTCATTGGAAAATGATCCCTCATTTCAGCAAAAAATGAGGAAGAACTGCAGTGGGTTGGTGTCCTTGGATGACTCTCCTGCTCTGCTCTGAGGGTTCCATCATGTTCCTGCTAAAGAAAGTCAGCTTAAAACAGCCTCTCATTTTTAACTAATTTATTGTTGCTGTAATGGCCCTGTGTGGAAATACAGTATTGCAGGGACTTAATTTACTTTGTTCAGTGTATCTGCAATATAGCAAGCAAGATTCATTGCTCCAGTTAGTCTGCAGATCTTTTTTCCTTGAACGACAGCTCAATGTTTGCTGTACTTTGTTGAGTTTTTTTTATAGAACTGGACTATTTTATGGCATTTTTCTTTTCAGCATTTTTCAGGTTTATTGCTAAATATTTTCATCTGGTACCTGAGATGGGAATCTCAGATAATAATGAGATTTGAACTCCAGAACATGTCTTTTTTTTTTTTTCTTTAGGGCCAAATAGATGAAATGACTCTCAAATCCCCTTTCCTTATGCAGGAGGATCCAGTTAGAAAGCCACTACCAAGTGCCAGATAGTGCAGGAAAATTGTACCCAGGGGTGCTTGTGGTGCTGGGCTTGCCCTAATTATCAGAGGCCATTCTGCAGTGAGGCTTTCATCTCCACTTAAATTACCTGTTTTCCTTGAGGTAAGCTAACAGCTGCTTAGCAAACCTCATTTTTTAAATTAGAATTAACATGTCAGTCGCTGTGTTTTTCAGATATCAGAAATGGACCTGAAGGCCTTTGGAGGTGGCATTGATGTTAAGCCTGGAACACCACCAGTTACTGGCAGGAGTACTACTCCGACCTCCAGTCCCTTCCGGTAAATCTGCCTTAAGCTCAAAATTCCTTGAAATCAGAGCTAGAAAATGTACCTAGTCATGCATGAGCAGCCACTTGTGAAAGGTATGAGGTGAGGGGCCACTGATAAAAAAATGCAGTGCTTCAATCTTAGCTTACAAGCAGCGTTCCAGTAGGTCATCACATCTGCTGTTGTTAAACACAAGTGCAGAGCTCTGAAGGAAGATGTGAAAAACATTTTTTTGATTAAATGAAACTAAACACGTCCCCTGGAGTGACCTGGGACTGTACCAGTGGGGCACTGAAGTGGCAGGGAACAGGGGCTTGGGGATGAACTCTAAGACAGTTTATCTTAATTGTGGCCTTCTAAGTAAAAGCCCCAGAAAATCTTCCAAGGTTCATGTAATTCATGGTGATCCAACACCTTGGAAGTTTTAACGGAGAGTCACGTTCTTGGCCAAGTAAAACAGGGGGGAGCGTTTTCTGTGAATTCTTGAAATCTGTTCAAGTGCATTTTGGAAGGTTTGACAACAGGTCAGAGTGGAAGCAGCTGCACACGTTCAGTGCCTGTTGTGGCAAGCTCTGAACTTGCCACAGTAGAGCAGACATTGTGAAGGGGCAGGGAGGGCTGAGTGTCAGCCAGCAGGGATGGGAAGGGGAACACACTTTTCTAACCTTAGTATTACCAGACATAGTATTATCCAGACATACCCTGGAATCTTTCCATATCCGAAATATTTCTGATTATGGTTTCTCCTTGTATTCCAAAGTTCTGAGTTTGTTTACATATAGATGAAGCTTCACACTAGCTTCTCTAAGAGATTTATTTTTTTTTTTACCCCTCCAGTGTTGAATTTCTAGTTGTAACTAAAGGCAGAAACATCCTCTGAATGAAAGCAGTGTGATTTTTAACTGGAGTTCTTCTCCTTAGGGCCAGTTCTACAAGTCCTAACAATCAGTCCAATAAAATGAACAGCATTGTGTACCAGAAGCAGTTCCAGTCAGCAGCTGCTGCTGTGAGAATGACACAGCCATTTCCTGCACAATTTGCACCCCAGGTAGGTGATTGGTGGCTTCCTACAAACAGATTTTTTTTCTCTGTATGACCTGGTGACTGATTTGACTGTGTCTCCTCAGGCTTTATCATGGAGAGATACAAAATGGCATCCTTAAAATGAAATGGTGTGAGACAGCTGATTTCAAAGCAAAAAAGTACCTCTCTGATCCTGCTCACTAGTAATGCTGATTGTGTGGTGTTTGAGTTCTGTGTGGGCTGAGGAATTCAGTCCAAGTTGTGAATGATGTAGAACAGTGTTCTGGCTTCCCCAGGCAGCTGTAATGCACCTCCTCCTGCAAAAACAGGTCATTTGGTTGTGGAAGGGGAGGAGCTTCGTGTCTCAGAAGGGTCCCAGTGCATATTTTAAATGTTTAAAGGCAAAGCAGATTTGCAGCTCTGAATTGCTGAAGGAGCAGTTCAGGCTGGAAAAGATCTCTGAGGTCAGACAGTCCATACAAGGCAGGGCTGATGGCAGAGGCTTTGATTTGCTTTGGCATTCCAGGGAGCGCAGCTCACAAGGGTGGTGCACCCCTCTTACAGGTGTCTCTAACCAGGCTGCTAGGGAAATGTAGCCTCTCTAAAAATGGGGGATATTTCTGCCTTCCTTTTAGCAGTCGGAGTGTTGGACTGCAGGACCTGTGGATTTGATTTCTGGATTGCCACTAGCAGAAACTGCATCACCTTTTCTGGGCCTGCCCTTCTCTAGTGGCTCCTCCACTGCCTCGTGAGGGTCTTCTCCCTTGTTACACGCTGGGTTGAAGTTGTTGGTGCTGCTTCCAGGCACAGCAGCACTGCAGGGCTGGCTTTTTCTTGGAGTTCAAGCGTGGCTTTTCCTAACAAAAAAGCCTGTTTCCTTGGCATTGGTTTCATAGCAGAGCAGCAGCTTTCCCCCCTCTAAGGTAATGCCAACGTGCGAGCTGGTTGGCGATTTTCTAATGGAGAACTGTCTCTTCTTGTTGTTTTTCCCCCACTTAGATCCTCTCTCAGCCTAACCTGCTCCCTCCATTGGTAGGAGCCCCATTTACTAACACCTTCCCAGCGCCTGTTCAGAGGCTGCCACTAGCACTGCATAGTCAGATGCCGTCTCAGATGACCACAGGCCTTATGAGCCACCCTCAGTTACCACGTGTGGCCAGAGGTCCTTGTGGATCAGCACCTGGAGCCAGAGGCAGTCAGGCCCAGGCTGCGCTGAAGGCTGAACGAGACGCGAAGGTCAGTATGTGAACAGCAGAGCTGCTGCCACCAGCTCAGTCTGACAGCTCTAGGGACGTGTCTGCAAATCAGGGCTTCGGGAAAAGGCCTCTGGACCCAAAGCTGGGCTTTTAACACAGCCCTTCTTTCAGCCCTGTTGTTCATTTGTAGGGAGCTTCCTTTCTCAGGTGGTCCTGTCATCGCAGCTGGAGAGCTGCCAATGCCATCCCAGGCAATGTGACAACGAGGTGTCAAGAGCCTGGATTTTTTTTGAATGGGCAATAAAGCCTCACCCCTGGCTGTTACCTGTCATTTCACACCCCAGCTCTGAGCAGCACTGTGGATGCTCCTGTTCCTCCCTGCTTGGGGACTCTTCAGAGTCATTTCCCGGTGGTTTGGAATGCCCGTGGTTAATTCTCTGTGGAAGAATTGGAGCACTGCACAGAACAGGGGGCTGCATTTCAGTGGCAGGTGATGACAGTCATCAGACTTGTTACAGCACTTCGGGACCCTTCAGGTCGAGGCAAACTATTCTTCCCAAGGCAGCTGCAGTGTGGGACATCTGTAGGGACACCACTGGACACTCAGCCTATTTGCTGCAGATGAGTTGCTTGAATAGATGGCATTGAGGAGCTCCTTCATCTACTGCCATTCATTGTAACACATGCACTGTTGTATAAAAGCAAGAGAATGTGGTGTTCCTGGTTATTATGCATGGCTCTAGGAGAATTCATTGCCCCTTAAACTGTAGGTAGTTGGTCCATTTAGTTTCTACCACCAGTTCATGCAAAGACTTACCAGGTGATGCTTTGTGTATTGTCCTGACTCTGTCTTGTGAATTGAATCTGGCCAGTCACAGCAAGTACTAACACACAGTTCTGCTTTCCTGAGCCTCTCTGCAAACGCTGTGGAAAGGAGTGAGAGTTACTCTGTCCCCCTTGGTTACTTGTGATCAAGTCATCCAGCCTTAACCTCAGGAGATGGCTCAAAGCTGGGCTAAAGATTTCAGGTGTCCACCTGGCTCCAGTAAAATGAGGCTGTTGCTGCAGTCTTACCAGAGTTCACAGGTTTGTTTTCTGTTCTGTTGCTGCTTGAGTTACTTGGAGCAGCTACACAGTGGGAGAGCCAAGGTCTCTTGTTCCAGGCTTTTGCTGTTTTGTCCTCCCCCTGTTGTTGTGTCTGTGTTTCCCAGCTCCATTTTCTGGAAAAAAAAAACCAACATAAAATACTTGGAGAGGTACGTGGCTTAGTGCCTGTAGTGCAGTTGGGGTTCCTTGTGTTAAAATACACCTTTTTCATTTAAGAAGAGGTGTTTGACTGCATTGGGCTTAATTGTGCAGCTTCTGAAAAATTGAACCCTGGAACTCCTGCTTTGCCCGAGTGTGGGCAGGAAAGCCAAGTGCTTGGTGTGAAGGGTCTGGTCTGCTCAGGGGAACTGGAACATGTCACAGGGCAGGGTTATGGCAGGATTCAGAGGAGGGATATGAAGGAAGCCAGGCAGTAATTTGTGCTGCCTGGGATGAGTGCCTGCTTGGAGTGGGAGAAGATAAGGAGGCTTCAGCTTACATATAACACAACCTGGTTCTCTTGCATCCCCATTGCAGCCTGAAGTCTGTGTTCAGAGCCACAGGAGGGGGGGAAAATCTGTGTGCTCAGAGCAGGCTGTGGTGCTGTGAGAGCCCCTGCACTCCGAGGTGCAGGAGCAGGGACAGCTGGAGTGCCCTGGGAGTGTCCTGCACACACCCTCCTCTGGCCTGTGCTGAGGGGGGAGCTGCAGTTGGAGCCTGCTGGCAGCACTGTTTATACTTACAAAGCTCTGCAACAGTAGTGGCATAGAAAGATGTTGGATAATGCTTCAGACCCTTGTCCTTGATCCTCCTTTCCCGGGGGCAGGATTAGGAAGAGGAAGGGAAGCCTAGGCACGAAGTTAAGCTACTGCTGAGGAGCCAAGCACCCATGGTGACATCTGGAAAGCAACTGGATGGACACTGCCTTTCTAGGAAAGTCTGGCCACTGTGGTCAGTCCTTTCCCTTTTGTTTAGGAAGTACTTTTGTGAAGTCACTCTTGTTCCAATGCCCTCTCTTCAGTGAACTTATTTTCTCCCTCTCTTAAGGCAAAGCAGAGAGCAGAGGTACTTCAGTCCACCCAGAGGTTCTTTTCTGAGCAGCAGCAGCAGCAGAACAAACCCATAGGAGGCAAAGCCCAGAAAGTGGAGGAGAACGGGAGCAAAGCCCCCGAGGCAATCGCTGACTCCTCGGGAGTCTGCCAGGACAAAACGGAGGAGAAGCCCACGCCTGCACCCGCTGCCACACCGAAACCTGTCAGAACTGGACCAATCAAACCTCAGGCAATCAAAACCGAGGAAACTAAATCTTAGAGGCTGTGTTCCCGTGGAGGGGGGAGAGGGGAGGGTGGGCGAGGTGTCAGCAGCATGAGTTTGTGGCCTGAAGGCCGAGGCAGCAGCCTGCTCTCCCTGGGGGCTCCGAGCAGCCTGAAGGGGCACGGGAGCCATCAGCAGTTCCAGGTGCAAAGTACTGGGTGTCCAGCTGAGCTCCTGGGCTCTGGGGGTTCGTGTCTCCTCTCTCAGCATGAAGGCTGCTCTGTGTGCACGTTCCACACGTGTGCGTGGTTTGGCTTACACACCTTCTGCTTCCCACAGTGAGAACGCGGAGAAGTGGCAACGGCAGGGAAGAAGGTGGTGGGGAGGCATGTTCCTGGCTGACACGATGACTTCTCTTATTTTCTTCAGGCTCTGATCTTCAGCTGCTATTTATCTTTTTATAAACCCATGAGTAGGAGAACATGCAGTTCTGAAGATGGTGCTGGGCCAAGTAATGTGTGTTAAGTTTTTAGCGACTTAAGAAGCTTCTATCTTGTAACAAACAGAGGGATCCATGGCCGGCGAGGTCAAACCTCCCGCAACACAGCGATGCTGGTGGTGTTGGATTTCCCTCTGGAGGCAGTGCTTTGCTGGCTGCTGCTGCTTGGATGACAATATTCTGCATTTAGATCACCATATGAAAATGCTACTTGGCCACCTGTGTCCTCTCCACCCGCTGCCCCCTCAGTGGCTCTCACCCCTGGAGTTGAAAGGTTCGTTGCATCGATAGTCAGGTTTGTTCCGTTCACCCCTGTCCAGGTGTCTTTCTATGATGCGAGTGGTCTCTAAACGGTTCCAGTTTCTGTCTGTGATCCAGCAACGAGCACTTAAACTGTGCCACGAGAGTTACGGAAACCTTACTGATTAACGAGAGTTTATCTCAAAGGTGCATTTTCATATCAGAGCTGAGTCGCACCACCTCCTTGCCCACAGTGTGCTGGAAAGTAGAATCAAGTCAAATAAATGCCTTTTTAATTGTATCCTCTAGTATTCTAGCTGTAGGACAGTACTGTATGATACTTCTGTGAATGTAAGATATCCTGTACCTGCTTATGATATGTAGTAGTGACTGTGCTATACTGGAGCTGTTTTTAATAATGTTATTCTAGAGGTTTTTTTTCCAGACAATGATTGAAAAAGCTAATAAAAAGCACCAGGTACCACATCAGTAGCAGAATTTGCTGGTTTTTTTCTGGGATTTTTTTTCCTTTTTTTTCCTTTTTTTTTTTTTTTCTACATTTTTTGGAAGGAAGAGTTGAAAGTCTAATGTGTATAATTTTGTTCAAATGACTGCAGAAGCTGGAAAGGCTGTTGCTGCTATTGATGCCTAGTGAATCGCTATTGGTTATCTTTTTATATAAATATATATATAATTTGAATTTTTGGAAACTCTAGCTGTGATGTCAACTTTGGAAAAAAGTATCCCACTTGTAGTGTGAGTTGGCATTGTACAGAAATTAACAGCCATATTGGTCTAGAAATGTTAAACTTAATTTTTTTTCCATTTGTACAGGGGTAACGCACTGTATGAAATATGTACGGTCTTATTTACATGGGTTTGATTACAGAAACTAATAAAGTATTCTCTAAATAAAGCCCCGGGTGCTCTGTGATTGGTGCAGCGCTGCAGGATGTGACGGGAGCCCAGGCACGGACACGGGTGTGCCGAGGGGAAGCGGGAGGAAAGCACTGCAGCAGCTCCTTGCTGTGCCCCCAGCACTGCCACGCTCCCTCTGCAGGGAAGGTCTCCCAGGATGTGGCTTCCAGCTCTCCATGGAAGGAGCCTGAGGGGTGTGGTTGCCACATATTCCATCTCCAGCGTTTCCTGGCGCTGGTTGTTCCCTGGGGAGGAGCAGAGGAGAGCGGGATGTCCCCGGCTGGTGAGTGACAGCACCCCGGGATAAAGGCGAGAGGTTTCCTGTCAGAGGGAGACGTGGCCTGAGCCTGCCCAGCTCCCCAGGCCCAGCCCTGGGGTGTGGGGTGTGGGGTGTGGGAGGCAGGACACGGGCAGCTGCCACTGGGGGGAACTTGCTTCCCAACATACTCATGTTTGGTGTCCAAGAAGTAATTCCTGCCCTGGGAGAAGGTGCTGGCTGGCTCTGCACTCTGAGGAAAGGGAAAGCCAGGCAAGGGGTGTTGGGGGGAGTGGGGCAGTTGGTCAGGGGTGTGTTGTTGCCTCACCCCGCAGCATGTTGGGAAGCAGCAGCCCTGCCCAGGTTGGTTCTGTTTGGGGGTAGAACTGCAGCAATTGCAGTAAATAAAAGGTTCTGTATTCCACAGACGAGGAATGGGCAGGGAGAACCTCCAAGCAGGTAACACTGCAGGGAAATGACCTTTTTCACAAGGATCCCCAAGAGCACAACTGCGGTGAACCCTCAGGGAAAGGAGGGAGGGGGTGGGGAACTGGGTGAATGGAGACACTCATTTATCTATAAATGTGCTGTAAAGTTAATTGAGCTGTGCTGATGTTTCCTTGGTTTGAGGTTGTCATCTGCCTGTTTTACCCCAAAAAGGGGAACTCATTCACCAGAGTATTCTATTTTTAAGGAAATGCTGTTGAAAGGATGAATGGTAAATTCTGTGGTAATAAAGGAAGTCAGTTCTGTGGTAACTAGGAAGTCAGACAAATCTCCCACACTTCAGGAGTGTACCAGGCTTTGGGCTGTTTCTTGCAAAAGAGCTGAACAAGGGTAATGTTTCTGCAGAAACTTAATGAAAAGCAAATTCTTGGGCATTTTATGCCTCCAAATAACCCAGTTTTGATGTGTGTCTCTCCCCAAAACCCCAAACCACCCTGGCTGCCTCTGAGGCCAGGTGGAGCTTTCAGTCACTGACCCCAGTTCATCAAATATTTTTATGACATTTAATCAGATAACTTGCCCCGGCTATTTACGCTGGAGTAGCTCTTGCTTTTTTAATCTGAGTGGGATTTGGTGTTTAATCTCTTTTCTAGGACTCTGATCATCAGAAAGAATTGTGCTGAACCTCACAGAAATGAGGGAGCTATTTTGCTTGGGTAATTAATTTTTTTTTTCCCCTTTATAATGTTCAGGCTGTGAAAAGACTGTAACTTTTCTCAAGGGCAGGAGCAGAAGGGGGTTAAGTGTGACTGGGCCCAGATCCACCACCCTCCCTGGGCTCAGGCTGGCTTCTTGCTGGGATGCAGGAGGGGGGAGGGCTTGTTTTCCCAAAGCCTGTTAAGTAAAGCTGTGTATTCAGCACTGTCCAGCTCCAGCCCAGCTCTCTGGAAATCCTGTGTACACTGGCTTGCCGTCATTTATTTTTTTAGTCAATTAAGGGATGGACTTCCCAGCCTGAAAAGGCCCCGGGGTGGGGCAGGGCTGTCTGCCCTCAATGTCTGGGCTCACCGAGGTGCTGCTGCTCCCCGGGGCTCTGCACAGACCCTGCCTTTCATCCTGGGGCGCAGCTCACACCCCCAGGGAGCTGCGGGGGGAAGGGGGGTGCAGCCTCGCCTCCCACCCTGTTCTGGGACAGAAATGCCTTTCTCTCATCCCCCCTGCCTGGTTTTCCTGCTCTGGGTGGGCAGGTCCTGGCTGGGGCAGGTCAGTACCCTGCGGGCAGGTCTGGCTGCTGCTGCCTCGCTCTGCCCGGGGCTAGAGAGCCTAGCAGGCCCTGCCTGCTCCTGGGTCATCCCTGGCTTTACTGCCCCCCGATCTTGCCCTGCCCACCCTCTGGCTCACCACACCCCTTATGCACAGAGCCAGTCTCACTTCTTACAACCCTCACATATTCCAAAATAAAGCGTGGGGATGACACAGAAGCCAAGTTCTTCATTATGTTCTATATGTAAATACAGTGCTACACTTAGGACAGCAGTGTGTTAGGAGGACAGCAGTGGGGTGAAGCATAGACAATCCCTGTAGGTGACCATCTCAAGTGTCCCACTGTATTCTCTCTCCTTTCTCACTCGTTCCAACACGTGGTGTGTTTCTGTCAGAAGCTGCCTCTTAAATGTGGCCTTTTCCTACCCCAGGCTTCATGGTTTCCCCCTAGATGAGGCTTGGAAAGACAAGGTGCAAGGCAGCAGTGGTGCTGGGCAGCGTGGATTGGGCCAGGACCCTACACAGCCCCTGGGGGTTGTGGGTGCTGCTGCCCCAAATGCCAGGGGGAGGGAAAGAAAAAGCCTCTTAGGAAATTTCCACAATAAATTGATAAAGCAGCGTTTTTTGGACTGCTGTGGGCAGAGCTGCTGGCCCAGCACGGCCCGCAAAGCCAAAGCACGTGGCTTGGAGGGGCTGGATGCACCAAGAGGCCCCCTGGCTGCAGGATGCTCTGCCAGCACTCCCCACCCCTGCTCTCTTGGCTGCTTTCTTTTCCCCGATAAAACAAGGCTTGTGCAATGAGTGTCCATATTACCTGCTGCTTTTGATACTGCTGGATGATAATTTGGAGGTGGCTGAGCTGCAGGATGCCCCTGGGCACTGCTGGTGTGGGACGCAGTGGGTTTGTGGGCTCTCCACACGGGAGCTCTGCAGGGCTGGAGCCTGGAGACAGGATTCCCGACCTTGCAAGAGGGGATCGCTGCTCCCAGCCACGAAAAGGGGGTATTTTTAGGCTGACCCTCCTGGACAGCTCCCCCCACATACCTGCCCTGCCCAGCCCTCACCCTGCCTGAGTAGCTCCGGGCTGGGTGCTGCGGTGACCCAACCGAAACCCACCGAGGCTGGGGAGAGGTTTCTCTGGCTCCGCCAGGCTCTGGAGCAGCACTTCATCTCTCCCTGCTGCCCTCGAGTGCACGGGGGTGTCGCTGCAGGTGCCAGCAGAGACCCGGGCGGCCCCTCCCTCACCCGGGGCTGTCCAAGGCCGGTGCTCCCGGCCGTGCCGGGGGAGCTGCGGAGCAAAGCAGGATGCCAAGGCACACACGGGGGTCCCGGGGGCTGAGGCGGCGCGTTCCCAGCCCCAGCTCACGCCTGGGAGAGGCGCACGGGGTAGGTGACCATGTTGAAGCTGTCCCAGGCGAAGAGCTGCCGCTCGGAGGGGTTGTAGTCCAGCATGCTGAGGTAGCGGAAGCGGTTCTCGAAGGGGATGCTGAGGGCCCGGCTGGCGCCCGTGGCCGTGTCGTAGGCGAAGTTGATGGTGGCGTTGGGAGCCGAGTAGCTACTGACGGTGTAGAGGGTGCCGCAGATGAGGAAGGAGTTGGCCACTCCCCGCTTGCGGATGTTGGTCTCCCAGGTCCGGCGGATCTCCAGCGTCTGCGGGTCCAGCTTGGAGAGGACGATGGCCCCCCGGGCACTCTCGGTGCTGTAGATCACCCAGAGCCCCGTCTCGTCCACTGCCAGGTCGATGTCGGTGTAGCCGCCCCAGGAGTAGGGGTACTGCCCGTGGTAGCCGGCACCGGGGATCTCCCTCTCGGCCGTCACGGTCTCTCCCCGCAGGTCGTAGCGGGCCACGGAGCGCGAGTGGCGGGGCTGGAAGAAGAGCCCGCCGCGGTAGATGACGGCCCCCGTGCTCTCCAGGGGCCGCGGCAGGATGTGCACCTTGGCGGGGTAGCCCCGGGCCAGCTGCTCGGCCTCCTCGTACTGGAAGAGCTGCCGCACCTCGGTGCCCACCGCGTCCACGCGCCACGTGGTGTCCCGCGTGAAGGGGGGCACGGGCTCGGGGTCCTTCATCCACACGCCGTACTTCCCAGCGATGGAGTCCGCCCGGCCGAACACCACGGGCTCTCCCACCCACACGAGCTCTCCGCAGCCTGCTCGGGACAGGAGGGCAGAGAGGGGGGATCACCGCGGGCCCCTCGGCGGGGCCGGGCGGTGCCCGGAGCTGCGGGGCGGGGGGGTACCTGAGTCCGCGCCCCCCGGGCGGCCGAGCGCCGTCTCCTCCAGCAGCCGGGACACGGGAACCTCCGTCCGCTCCGACTGCAGCTCCTGGAAGGTGAGGGGCTGCGGCTCCCAGCGGGGCGCTGCAGTGGGACCAGCGCAGTGTGAGCAGGGCTGGGCCAGCCCCCCTCACTGCCGTGACTGCCCCCGCCGCACCGGGGGCTCCGTGCCCGACCGCTGCCTCCCGGAATGCCCGTGTCTCCTCGGTCGGGAGCCTGAGGCCCCCTCCCACTGCAGCAGGGCACATCTGTTGTCCCCCCCCCTCCCCTCCAAGAGTGTGGTTTAATTTTCCTGAACTAAATCAATCTCCCTGGACTAGTGCCCTGTGACCCCGCTCTGCTCCAGGGCAGGTGAAGGGACGAGGAAGGCTCTGGCTGACAGCGCTGCTTTTGGGGGTGTGGTGCGATGGGCTGCGACCCTCCGGTAGGGCTGAGCCCACGGGGTCTCTAAGAGTGGGGAGCAGTAGTGGGTGCCCCACACGGGGGGGCTGCAGAGGGACTTGCCCAGCGCCCGTGGGGAGCCCTGGTGCAGAGCCGGTGGCAGGGCCGCCCGGAGGTCCCGGCCCCGGCACTTACCCTTGCCGGGGGGGCGCAGGGTGTCGCGGCCGGGCCCGTCTCTGCCGGGGGGGCAGCGGCCGGCCCGCAGCCGGGTGATCTCCTGGGCGCTGCTCTCCAGCCGCCTGCCCAGCTCTTCCTTCTCCCGCTCCAGCTGCCCCTTCTCCTCCTCCAGCCGGGCCTTGGCCCGCAGCAGCTCCCCGTAGGCAGCCTCCAGCCGCACGGCCGCCGACACTTGCTGGGGCTCCCGCGCCCCGCCGGGCCCCGCGCCCCCCCCTGCCCGCTCCCGGCTCTCCAGCCGGCTCAGGCGGGCAGCGAGCGCGGCCAGCTCCGCCCGCAGCTCGGGCACGCCGCCGGCAGCCTCGGGGCAGGCGGCCTCGACGGGGCTGGCCACCGTGAAGGAGTAGGTGCAGTGCCCGGCGCTGTCAGGGGCGCGGCGCAGGAACGCGGTGTCGGCGCGGCCGCGCAGGGCCAGGGACCCCCAGAGCAGCACCCACAGCCCCAGCATGGCCCCACGCTCTGTGCTCGCCGGGCACCGCCGCCTGTATTTATAGGGGAGAGGGTCCGGGCGGCGGGGGGCGGGCGAGCAGGAGCCTTCCAGATGCCTGCGGTGGCACCGGCACTGCCCCCGCCGCCTCCCCGGGGCCGCTGGCCGCGCTCGGCGGCCGCGGGGCCGTGTGCCAGGGGTGACGGCGGGGGCGAGGCGGGAGGAGCTGCCCCCGCCGCGGGCGGGGAGGATCCGCCGGGCGCTGATGCGGAGCCCCCGGGGGCCGCGCGGGGATGGGGATGGGAATGGGGATGGGAATAGGAACGGGAATGGGGCCGAGGGAGCCTGTCCCGGTCCCGCCCCCTCACGGCAGGGCCCCGCCCCGGAGCTCGCTCCGCCCCCGACAGGCCCCGCCCTTTCCCCGCCTCCGCCCCGCCCATTCATCGGTAGCTCGGCGCTCGGCGCAGCGGGCGGAGCGCCGAGGCGGTCGATGTGACGGCGGCCCCTCCGCCGCACCGGCCATTTCCCGCCGGCCCGGCCCGAGCGCGGTCACCGCTCTTGCCCTGTCTTCTCCTGCCCTGTCCTCTCCTCTCCTGCCCTACCCTACCCTGCCCTGCCCTGCCTTGGCCTGTCCCCTCCCGTCCCTCCCCCTCCACCCGTCCGGGCCCGCCGGTGCGGGTGACCCGGCCGCTCCCCGCCGCCCCCCCTAAGCATCCCCACCGCGGCCATGCCGCCCAAATTCAAGCGGCACCTGAACGACGACGAGGTGACGGGCTCGGTGAAGAGCGAGCGGGTGAGTGCCGCCCCTGCGGGGTCCCGGGGGGTGGCCGGGTCGGTGCCCCGGTGCGGGTCCCTGGCCGGGGGTCCCTGTGCCGCCGCACCCTGCGGGGCCCGGAGCGCTGGGACAGCGGCGTTCGGTCAGCGAGGGGCTGTGCGAGCATCACGGTGACCGTGGGGTAAAATCAGCCACCTTAGGGGGGAAGGGCTGCCCTGGGAACCTGTTGTCGTTCCTGTGCTCCGTGGCCGTGAGACCCCGCTGTGCTGCGGCCTCCCGCCCTTGTGCAGAGCTTGGCAGGGCCATGTCCCGGCTCTCTTGCCTCGCAGCCGGCCGGGGAACTCGTGTGAAGCCGCCCTGGGTTTACAGCTGAGTTCTTCCCCTGTCGCCAAGGTCCTCTGACGGTCCAGGCTGTGGGTACGGGTCACAAAGGTGCAGTTGCCTGGGTTAGACAAAGCAGGTTTAACCTGGCGTGTTTGTCCTGGGGTCACACTGTGCTAAAACTCAGTTTAGACCGTGGTCTTAAGCGCTGCTGCAGCTCCCACCAGCTGTCGGTGAGATGAGGATCCCGCGTTCCAGGAGCGCTTTGCTCATCGTTGCGGGAAGCAGCGGCTGGAACTATTGCAGGGTCTCAGGGGTTGCTTAGGTTGATTGACGAAATGTGACAAGGGTGGAAATATAGGGGGGCTTTGAAATAAGAGCATCAGGCTTGCAGGTGGGGGCCTGAGTTTGTGCACAGGGGAAGCAGCAGCTGTTGGTACCTCAAGGACCACAGCTGTGTCCCTGGGCCCCTGCCTTGAGTGTGGCATTTCCCTCTATTGACTATTTTTGACCCTGAACTGATGTTTCAAGGAGCCCTAAGCTCCATTTGGGAAACCTGTGCTGCCCTGATAGGAGAAACAAACTGTAGTAAATGTCTTTGTCCAAAACTTTCAGGCTTCAGTGGGACTGTGGGATTGCTCTTAAAAATCAGCCTTTGGACCATCTAGTGGGATCAGCAAATCTGAGCGGAGCAGAGGAGCCGTCAGACCACTCTGCTTCCCTGCCCAGGGAGCCCAGAGTGTTTCCTTGTGCTTATCCTTACACCTGCTCCTATCAGGTGGCTGGAGAGACCATGTCCTCCAAAGCTGGTGTGGATCTGACTTCCCACATGGATGGGATGGCACAGGGTGGCTGTGAGCAACACTGATGTTTTTTGGGTGCAGGGCTGGGGACTGTCCCTTGAGCAGAGAGGGCCTTCCTGCAGGCAAAGGATGCCGATTCCATCCTAAGAGCTGGAAATGTGTGTGAAATGGTGGTTACTGATTGTTTTTACTGTGTTTGCAGAGGAACCTGCTGGAGGAAGACTCAGATGAAGAGGAAGACTTTTTCTTGTGAGTTCCTGAACGGCTGCTGTAGGGAATGCAATGTCCTGCCTGCCTCCATCTCTGGGAATCAAAACCTCTGATTCCTTTGGGATGATCTCCCAGAGCCTTGGCATTGAGCATGAATTAAGTCTTAATAGGTGTGGCCTTTTGTACGATGGGGTGTCCCATTTATCCTCAGACAGGGGAGGGACTCGTGGGAGCTATGAAAACAATCCTTCATCCACCAGGCATCTGTTCTCTCTTTTGAGTCTTGGTTAAAAACATGTTTTCATTGTATCCGCCATCCTGACTGATCTTTTCTGCCTGCAGGAGGGGGCCTTCTGGACCTAGGTTTGGACCCAGGAATGACAAGATCAGGCAGTAAGTTGTTGTTCCTCAGTGTCACACAGATAATAATTTATTCTAGCACTGTGAGCCCCTGCTGCTGTTTTGCCAAAGTGTTTCTGTGTAGTTCTTAACAGGAACGTTCCTTGTGCCTGCTTTCTTCTAATTGTTATGTCCTACCCTACGTGACCACAGCTAAAGGAAATCTGAGATTTGATGCAAGGTGTCAAGAAATTGAGCCCTAACAAAGACAAAGGGATGAGATTCTATCACAGTAGCTAAGTGGAGGTTCTGCAGCCCTTGCTGGGCTCTGGTGGTGAGCTGTTCCATGCTTTGGTGAGGCTCTTTTTCTGGAGCCCTGAACTTTAGCCTTCACTAGCACAACTTTTTATTGGTTTGTGGCTTTTTTTTCCTCATCCTGTAATGTGCTCCTGAACGTTTCAGGAAAGCAATTGGGCAGGGACACACCAGCACTGTGTTTTTGGGCAGCAGCTGGTCCTCTGGCCTCTTCTCCAGATAAAAACCTGATAGAGGTGACCTGGAGATGAGCAGTGACTCAGTGGGGTCAGAGCAGCTGGAAAACAGGAAACTATTACAGCTGGAGGAGGATTAGGGCAAGAAGGAAAGAGTGAACACACTGGATCCTCCTCCCATCGAGTCATTTCCTGGAGGATGCTTGTTCAGGGCTCCAGTTTTCCCTGCCCTTTGCTATGAGGGATGTGGTTGTAATTAAAAGTGTGGGGGCACTCTCAGCCCCCTGCTTTGTGTTGCCCTGTTTCCTCTGGGGAGCCAGAACAGGGCTCTGTGTGGGGAGTGATGGCTGGGCTGCTCAGACTGGCTCTGAGCGTGGCTCTCCATGAGGGCTGTTTTCCATGGCAGGAAGATGCCGGTGCAGCTCTGGGATGACTCACAGCCAGTGTCAGCAGCAAGCAGTGCCTGTCTGTGCCCGCTCGCCACGGTACCCGCGGGGCCAAAGGGCACTCAGATACAACACAGGCAGGGGCAGCTCACTGTGCATTGAGTTTTCAGGGATCTGATCCTTGGAATAAGCCAGAGTGGATAAAGCCTTCCTTGTAGGGCACAGCCAGGCTGATTGGGAGTAAATGAGGTGGAGAGGGTATAATGTCTGTCCCTTCATCCTCCTCTGATGGAAAGGAATTGCAGTATCTTCTGCTTTCCCTGTGTGGTGGGGAAAAACAGGAGCTCTTCTCTTCCCACGGTCTTGGCCTGGGAGACAGGAGTGGGGGCTTGGGTAGAGGATGGCACAGCACCTGTGGAGGGGAAGGAAAATGAAAGAGGCATTCAGCCAGGAACTGGTGGGTCCAGAGTTGTGATGTGACTCGTGCCCAACGCCCCTGAGACTTGCCCACTGCCAGAGATTGCCTGGACAGTGGACCTGGCATGGAATATGTCTCTTGGGGTAGCAAGTGGCTACATCTATCCAGTATCTGGAGCATCTGTTAGAGAACAGTGTTTATTTTCTGCTCTCATCAGCGCTGATTGCTTTGTTTAATAAGCACTTGTGCCATGCACTCATCACTCCTTGTCGTGGAGCTCATTGTCAAGTTTCTGATCTTGTGCCGATGAATCGATGCCTGGTCTCTCAGTGAACCAGTTTATTCTGATTTCAACAATGACAGGGTTGGGCTGCTGCTGAAAACCTGTAAGCAAAAGACATTTTAAGGAGGAATTGAGCATTTGGAGAGCTGAGGCACAGCTGGGCAAAGCTAGAGAGCTGTACAGGGCTGGAGGAACGAGGTGTGTAGACAGGCGTAAAAGGAAACTGGATGGAGGACTGGGGGGAGGAAAAAGTGATGGGAGCAAAGGTGTGGAACGTGTTGAATGTGAGGGTCAAGGCTGGAAGCTTTTCCTAGTTGTCACTGGGAGCAAAGGGGCTTGAGTGAGGATGGAGTTTGGTGGCAGAGACCCTCAAGGCTGGCTCAGCTGTGGGGACACTGCAAACCTCGGAGGGGAAGGAGGTGAACTGCAGTCGGCAGCAGTGGCAGGAGGAAGTGTCAGTCCCCTCCACGCTGTGTTTCCTCCTGATGTGTGTCTGGAAGCTGCTTGGTTAGGGTGGACTCTCCTCTGGTAACTGAGAGGCCACATGGGGTCCCTTGGGCTCCCTCTGAGACCTCCCATTCCCAGTGTGGGCTGGAACTGAAAGGCAGCTTTTACAGGCTTTTATCCTTTCCCCCAGAGTTACCAGAACAGGTAAGGGAAAGCTGAACTCCTTTCTCTGCCTTTCCTGAAGGTGTGTGTGACAGCTGTTAGTGCCATCTCAGGGGAAGGTGGGGTGTTCATCTTCCACCTGCATTTCTCTTATTTAGATCAATAGCCTCTAATCACAGGCCATCTTTTCAAAAGCACCGCTAAAATCACCCCCTTTTTCGCACTGCTTGGCTTGTTTCATTGCTGCTGTTTGTGCCCTCTGGAGACTGTGCTGTTGGATTCAGGTTCCTGCTGGTGCTGAGGCTCAGCACACTGCTGGGGTATCCCAGGAGCCGGGTCTTGGTCCCTGTGATTCCCTGGTTGCTGTGCTGGGGGTGCCCAGCATCCCTGGCCTCAGAGCTCGGATTTGTTGGCTCTGTCTTTCTGTAGGCCCTGAGGAAGGGGAGAGTTTGAGGAATGGTTTGAAGGCAAGAGCTGACAGCAGCTTCCCAGGGCCTGGCTGTTCATGGCAGCTGGCTGGTTGTGCAGTGGGGCCCAGCCACAGCGCAGCCTTTAGTTTAGAGGTGATACCAAGACCATGTTTACAGGAATCATTGTTGGAAATAATCCTTTCCATGACTGAGAGGCTTCAGGGAAGCACAGGCTGCTGTTTTCCTCACAGCTGGGACGAAGCAGCAACTTAAAGCCAGGTATCTGTGGCACGGTTCAGTGCTGATACCCTGTTGCTGAGCTGTGGCTCAGGGAGTTCTGTGCAGTGCTGGCCTCCTGCCTTTGTGCCTTCCATCTGCCCTGGCTCTCCAGCCTGTTCCCTTTTCCCTGGGTTACTGCCACCATGAGGGATGTTTGGGTGTTATCTGCACCCAAATACCAGCACTGTTAATATGGCTGGGGTGGAGAACAGCAGTGTGTCATGCTGGCTGTAAACAGGCAGCCTGGAGATGAGCAGCAGCCTTGGGCAGCACATCCTGTGTGTGCATGGCCTGTTCGTGGCATCTGGAGAATGCAGCACACTGTTGTCAGCACAACACCCTGAACAGCCCAGGGAGTTTTCAGTGTGGCCAAAATGGAAAGGTTTATTCCTCCCACTCTGGCACAGCAAAGCACAAGAAAAGAGGAGTCTAAACCAAGCTAAGCACTGTTGGTTCTCCTGCTGCTTTGACAGTGTACTCTTGCTGTCCTTGTTAAAAGCATCATGTTTGCAGTAATTAGTAAGAAGGAGGGTCGTGGGAGACATATTTTATGCTTTTGTCTTTCTCCCTTTCCTGGCAGGTATTTGTTGTATTTTATTTCTCTTGGAAATCTGGCTGGAGTGAAGCACATGAAGTGTATGTGTCCAAAGCCGGTAGCTCCCCGACAGGAAATACGTTTTGAATTAGAGGATTCATTCCCTCTTGCCAAATAAAGCAAGAAAATATTTTCTTCTTGATTCTTCTTGAGTTTCCAGCCTCAAGCATGCCAAACTAGTGGGAATTTTTAAATTTGTTTTAAAACTACTGGGCATCTTTCAGCTCCCTCCTGTTTTTTGTTTTGTTTTTTTTTCCCAGGGTTCTCTTTTACATCCAATGCCAAAAGGTATCGATTGGGCTGCTCAAATGTTTCTGTGTTTCATGGAAGTTCAAGGCCTCAACATTTGTGGGAGTTTAGAAGCCTTGGTTTCTCTGTGCCTCCATTCTCCACCTGGGAAATGTTTTGTTCTTTTGGAGACAGTTAACAGCCAGCCCAAGGTTTGGGGAGGGAGCAGAGGCTCTTGGTGTTTTGTCAGCAGCTCCAGTGAGAAGGGAGGGGATGCTGAGGTGCAGCTTGGGCAGCGAGGGTCTGTGCTCCATAGGTCTCTCCCAGATGCTGGTCCCCACCACAGCAGCTTCAAGTCAGGTACCTGCCCACTTTGCCTCCAACACTTTGGGGCGTCCCAGGACTGCAGCAGCACCTCTCCAGGCTCTGACCTGTACTGGCAAGGATACAGGTGGTGCTGCATTGCTCTGCACGTTCCTGGATGCACCATAACCTTGTGTGCTCCCACTTGTTGGTTGTACCAGGATAACTTGGTTACAAATCTGCTGTAGGAGGAAATCTCTACTTCCAAGCCAGTAAATGATTTTAGAAACATTTACATACTGCAAATGTAGACTTCTGCCTGTGAAGCTGATGTTTAAGGCCTCAGAGGTTTTGCCAAGTTGGCTCATCTGGGGTAGCAGATGTTTCTGCTTTTCCTCTCTCACTCCAAGCTGGAGCTGCATTGCTGGCGACTCCAAGCTGGGATTTGTGCCGAGGTAAGGAAACCCCCCTGCAGAACATCCTCCTCCTCCTCACCTGCTGTCCCAAGGATGGGCCCTTTGCTCCGCAGGGCACTGCCAGGTGTTTCCCAGGCAGCCTCAGGCTGTGCCCTCAGTGCCACCTCCCGCGCCTTCCCAACGGTGGCAGCTCTGCCACTCACCTCGTACCTTGAAAAGCAAATGGTGGAGCAGAACAGGCTCCTGGGCACGGGATAGGTTCCTGCTGAGAGGTATTTAGGGATTATCCGTGCCCTTCCCCTCCAGATAAGGAACTCCATCCCTGTGGAAGGTGGGAGCTGCCGCCGCACGGTGTGGGTGGGTTCAGAGAGATGCTGCTCCCACGGGCTCTGTGATGCAGCACAGGGAAGGCAGGTTCCTTCCTGCTGCTGTCCTAAATGAAGCAAATTTTTCTGTGTGCTGCTGGAGTCCAGCATGTGCCACATGAAGGCTGTTGACTCTGAAATTGGTTTCAGAGGGGTTGCCTGGCTGTTCCACCTCTGGGAGCCGCAGTGCAGTGGTGCTACAGAGCTCAACCTGAAAGGCTAAGATGGGAAACCCCTTCATATTCAAAAGGCTGGAGCTCTTCCTAGAGCTTTCTGGGGAGAAAACAACCTTTTAATGATTTTTTTTCTTGCCTGCTTTTGGAACAGTAAATAAATGTGAGCAAGGCATATGCTTTTCCATTGTGACCACTCTTGCTTGTTGCAGCTGCTCCCGGTCGGCACAAGTGTCTGCTCGGTGAGAGGCAGGCAGCTGGCAGGGAGGCAGGAGAAATGGGTCAGTGTGACCCTGTGCCTCTAATTAATTAATTAGAAGCATGGGGGCTAGGACAGAGCCCTGTTCCTGGTTGTGCAGTGCCCCCTTGACTGGCCTTGGGCCAGTTGCTCCCAGTCTGCCTTGGCCCCAGTTTCCCAGGCCACGGGGGAGGATCTGCTGTTCCTGTCGTTCCGAGTGCTCTGAGCTCAGGGTAAGGTGGAGAGCTGCTGAAGGGGCCCGTTTGTGCTGCATATTTAGCTACTGCCGGATGTATTTCAGTATGTTTAAAGTGCTTAAACGTTTTTAATTGAGGCAACCTAAGCCATCAAACCTCAGGTTGCTGCAGAGTGAGTGGCCTGGAGCTATTTCTGGTTTGTTGCCCTGTGTGTGGCGTTGCCTCCAAGATCCTGCCGTTGCCATTGACTTTCTGGGAACGGTATGTCTCAAACAATGTATTGTATCCCCAGGGCCTCAAGGAAATTCTTATTTCTTTCTCCAGGAAAATAGAAGTGTATTAGCTCCAAAGTACAAACCAGAATGTAGCAGTATTTTTCCACCAGGAAAATTCTTCTCTCTTGCCAGTGTGTTTTTTTTTTTAACTGGAGTGAATAAATACATTTTTAATAACCCTCCGGGTGTGATTTAGGCTACTGCTCACTGAAGTGACTACCCAGAGAGTTGCATAACCTGTGAGAAGATGAATTATAGCGTGGTTTAGTTCATGTCAGCCATTCCTTTGCTGTCCACTTGATGCCCCTGGCAGAGTGGGTTTAATTCAGTAATTCAGTTTCCAGAGGGGGAGTGCACCTTGATTTGATTTCACTCCAAGTTATCGAGCAAAGGTGTGGTGTGAGGTTCTATGAAATGTGGAAAGACAAGGCGTGGGTTTTATCCTTTTTTCCCCTTTGTGAGCTCTTCTGCAGCAGAGGTGCCCACCACCAGCAAGTAGTGCCTTTTCATACTGTGTGTTACCCTTTCTGCTGACTTCCCAGTGTTCTCTCTGAGCCCCTTGTGTTCTCTGGCCCTTCCTGAGATTGCTGGAGACTCACCCCATGGCTCTGGCTTCCTCAGCACCCCATCGACCTCTCTCCTCTGTTGTGCCCTCTCATTTTGCTGGGTGAGCTCTGGGCAGCTCTGAGCTGATGCTCAGCCTGTGGTGCTCAGTTCTTTCCCTCACGCTGCCTGTGCTCTGCCCCAGTGTCCAGAACCAGGTGGACGAGGTCATCGATGTCATGCAGGAGAACATCACAAAGGTGATCGAGAGAGGCGAGCGGCTGGATGACCTGCAGGATAAATCAGGTGCGACCCCAAATGCAGCTCTGCTGGCCTGTTCCCCACATCTTTTCCTAATGACAGACCTGGGCTTGTATTTCTATCCTTCCTGGGAGTGGTGTTTCCCAGCGTTTGGCTGCAGATCTGCCAACATTCTTTCCACCCTCACCTTCTGCTGCTCTGTGCCGAGGTGTTAGTTTGGGGGCATCTGTGTGCTGTGATCTAGTAGGTCCTTCAAGCAAAGGTAGATTGGTCTGTCTCCTGGCACTGTCCACTGGCTTGCAGAGCAAATTCCTTACGACTCATCTTGTGTGTGCTCTGGTGAAGGGCGTCACACTGGCACCTGCTGGGGCTTTGGTGAATCACGCTGTGGTTGGGTCTTTTCCCTGACACTGAGTTTATTGCATAGAACTCAGTGGAGTTAGAAGGAGTGGGTGCTCTGACTGTGTGTGCACCACTGAATCACCTCTTTCCTTTCCTTTACCAGACAGTTTATCAGACAATGCAGCAGCTTTTAGCAAAAGAGCCAAGCACCTCCGGAGACAGATGTGGTGGCGAGACTGTAAGGTGAGCCAGAACGGGAACAGGCAGGGGTGGGTTTGTGAGAGGGTGGGTACCTGCCTGCTCCTGGGAGGGGATGGAGAAGCTCTGCTTTCCAGCTGAAAAGATGCTGGAAGGCAAAGGCTTCCTTTTGGGTTAAAGCAGATGCCCCAGGCACCCTGTGTAACATGCCTGTGTGCTCCCCTTGCAGATGAAGGCAATCATAGCGATGGTGGTGGTTATCCTCCTGCTCGTGATCATTGGTGAGTAGCTCCAGATCACCCCAGCTTTGTCTGGCATTGAAATATTCGTGGCATTCCATGCTGGGACACCATGGTGGTCCTCGTCCCTAGGGGAGTGCACCTGAGCTGCTCCATCAGGCCCCACTCTGCCTTAAGCCATCCTGAGTGGTGCCTGTGGGCCACGCTGTGCTCCTTCTCTGCAGGGCTCAAACAGAGTCCTGCTGACTCTGACCAAAGCCAGCAATGCCCTGCCAACCTTGCACTGAGCCAGGCTTGGCACTGACTGATGCCAGGGCTGGTGGGAGGAAATGGAAAAGTTTCAGACCAAAGCAGTGTCTTCCAAAGGCATCTCCACACGCATCAGCCATCTTGCAATGAGCCTGCTGTCTACAAACGCTCTTCTCCTAAGCTGCTTCATTTTCACCAAGTAGCTATTTTGGCTTTGCCATTGGTCCCTTCCCCTGCCCTCTGCCCTTCCTGGAGCTCCCCAGAGCACAGATGTCACTGCTTTTCCTACCAAACAGCTAAAAATGACCAGAATGTGCTTCTTCCAGCAGAAGTAATTCATCCCTCTGCTGCAGAATGATGTGCTCCAGGGATCCAGGCAGCCCAGCACGGCAGCTCAGCACTTCCAAGCCACTGGGCCTGGAGGGTCTTCCTCCCACTGCAGTGGCCGGGGGCAGCTCTGCAACTGTTCATGTTCCCTCAGCAGTGCCCTCCCGGCCTGTTGTCCTTCTGACACACAGCCTGCAGCAAGAGAGAGGCAGAGCTGGCAGCAGGGCGGAGAGAGAGAGAGAGAGAGAGAGAGAGACTGATGGAAAATCCCATCTGGTTTAATTTTGGGAAGCTGGAAGGAGATGAAGGTGACAGGATATGTTGTCTAGTGTGTGTGCAGGCAGCAGATTGCTTTAGCTTGATGTTGGGAACACACTTGTGCTCGCAGCTGCTCGGTGTTTGTCGCTCCAGAAGCAGGGGGGGCTGCCTGGCAGGGCCAGGCGTTGCTCACGACGGTGGGTGGTGAGAGCTTGTTCCTTTGTGTCTTCCAGTACCCATAGTCCTGAAGTACCGTTCCTGACGGGGCCGCTGGAGGCTTCGCTGGAGCAGCCTCTGGGATATCCAAACTGCTGTGTAATTTAAGTGAGATATCTGTATATAGCTTTGAAGTTGTTTTTCTCCTGGGAGCGAGGAGAAGGAGGAGGAGGAGGTGGCAAGCGGCCAGTTCTAACGGTGTGTTTTAGGAACTGCCAAACAGCCCCTTTCCGGTCCAGTACCTGCTCCTCCTGTCAGACTTATTTTTTATAACAGAAGATTCAGATCCCAAATCGCCTGTTTTGGGGAATTCTGGGTCTCTGGTTTGTGGAGCTGGCTACTTGCCACTACAATCTATCTGTATATATGGTTGAGTTGTAATATTAATAATAATACTGTCGGAGCAGCTCCCTGCTGTGGAAGGCAGAGGGGACTCTGTCCTTTAATCAGAGATAAGGAGGGGATAAATGTCTGAAGAGGAACATACCAGTATATTACAGGAAACTGGCTCTTCTGTGGAGAACTGCAAGGGTGTTCTTTCTCTCCTGTTAAAAGAGAAAAAAAAAAAAAAAGAAATTGGGTTTTACAATCCAGAAGACTTTCTGGTCCTGCCATGGGAATGCACAAGCTCGGTGTTTTCAGTATTGCTGCTTACAGCTGTGACTAAAGACATTCCAGTAAACCTATTTTTGACTGTACATGTGGAGTTTCTGCACGTCTTATAAAGTTTTGGAGGACAATCAGGGCTCTCCACGGCCTGGAGTCCCTGGGAATGGGCTGTTTCTGTGTTTTCTTAACCAAAAGCAAGAAGTGTGTGTAGGGCCCAGCAATAAGCACAATTATGTACAGACACAGCAGGAGAAGAGCAGCTCTCTCGAAATCAGTGCCCAGGGAATGAGCCCACTTCCTACTCAGAGCCCTTCCCTTCACACTGTGGTCCCAATCCCAATGCCAGGCCACTTTGCTTCCTTGTGATCCAGTGGGGTGGGGGTTGTTCTCAGACATGTGCTGGGGTGCTCAGGGAGCTGCAGGGGTCCCTGTGCTGGGATAAACAGGAGCTGAACTCCTCCATCCACGGGTGGGACTGTGGGGTTTTGGCTCTCTCTAGCCTTGGTCTGAGGTGTTGGTGGCACTTCTGTCAGCCCTTTATTTTTGGGACCCTTGTTCTTTCCAGCCCTGAGCCTGTGACTTTAGCTGAGCCCAGATCAAGCTCTCCTGGTTCTCTCTTTGCTCTTTTCTGATGAAAGAAGAGTTGTCCTGCTTAGCACATGTTGGAAATCATCCTGGAGAGGGGAAATGGTGCCCCAGAGAATTCCCAGTGCCGCGTCCCAGCTCCTCTTCTGAACCTGCCCGCAGGACCTTGTACACAGTTTCCACCTGAGTGGTGGTGCTGCCCCAGCAGGGAAGGGGATTAGGAGTGAGCACAGCAGGCTGGAGGGCTGGATGTGATTACAAGCTCTGCTTGCCCAGATGGAATATAAATAGGGCTTTTCCCTTCTCTGAGCCCTAATCTCTCCAGGTGGGAACCAGAAAGCCAAACTGGGTTTTTCCTCCTAAAGTATAGGCTGGTTTTAAGATCATGCACCCAGTGGAAGAGACAAAAATCACCGTGCCTGTGCCTTTGGCTACTGTCTGAGTGCAAGGGATCAAGAACGTGGATGAAGAAGGGACCGTGTCTGTCTCCAGGGGGCTGCAGATCTCGCTGAACTCTTGGGTACCATGTCCTGCTAGCTGGGAAGTGAGTTAATTTACTGTTGCTGCTGGAGAGTCCTGCCAGTGCCTCTGCCTTTCTCTCTCAGCCCCATCTTGCCTTTGCTGCTGCTGCTGCCACTGCCACCCACATCATGGCCTCGGTGCCTCAGGAGTGTGTGAGGACTTCAGGTCCCTGCTGAAGTCTGGGCAAGAGAAGGGGTTTTGAAGTTGCTTGCTGGAGGCAAAGTGTGGCTTTAATACTGGGCTGAGGGCCTTGGAAAGTGCGTGCTGATGGGATGAAGTCTGGACCAAGCCCACTCCAGGCAGCCCAGTGCAGGCAGCAGGCTCTTGCTCAGGGAGTGATGGAATTCCTCGACTCTTTGCTGGAGAGATTTTGCAGCATTCCCAGGAGGTTGGAGCGCCCCTGAGATGCAGGGCAGGGAAAGCTACCACAACCAAGGCCGTCATTGCACCTCCTTGAGTTGCCAGAACTGTGTTTTAGGTTCGAGTCACCCCGTGCTGGGGTTGTCCTGAGCACAGACCTTCCCAAGGGACCAGCTCTGGCTGGGAGAGGCACCACCAGCAGCAAACCAACAGTCCTGGTCAGAAGCTTCTCAGTAACAGAGCTTACTGAGCAACTTTTATAGATTTTTTTTTCCCCCTAGGTTAGAAATGTCTGGTCTCAGGGTGGTACAAAACAGTCCTCCTTGTGCTCCTCTGATACTGTGGCCTTTAATTGCAGCCTGTGCTGTCCCACGTTGGACTGGTGGCAGGGAGAACTGCAGTGAGTAGAAAGGGTTGTTTTTTCCAGCAGTGTCTACAAGCTTGGGGGTTGGTTTTCACTTGGGAGACGTTACGAAGAAGGTTCTACAACAAAAACAACTCCTTCACCCAAGTGTGGGGTCTGTTTTATCCATTCCCTCATCGTGCAGAAGACAGACCGTCAGCTGCTGTTTTCCACATGATTGCTTTTGTGCAGGGAATGGCATCTTCTGGCTAGAGCTTTGCATTCCTCCTCCCGGGCTTGCAGGTGTGACCCGTGTGGTGAGCCCCTGGGCTGCAGGGATGTGACACAGGGGGGAGAGAGCCCCTGTCTCTGGCAGCTGGGCAGCCCGGGGGGAAAGAAGTCCCTCCTGTGGAGTCCCCGTGCAAAGCAAGGGCTTTTGGGGTGCTGGCAGTGAGGAGGGCCCTGGGTACAACGAGAGCTCCCAGGACCTGGCTGCTGCTTCCCAGGGCACTGCTCCCCGCCAGTGCTGGGCTGCACTGACCCGTCCTCCAGGGCTCCACACCCGCCCCGCGGACACCTCTTGCCTCCCGAGTCCAGGCGGCTTTGCCACAGCTGCCAGCTGGCCCTGCGGTTACCTGAGGAGCAGGGCAGGGAAAGCGGCCTCAACCACAGCCATCGCTGCACTGCCAGGAGGCGCCAGAGACGGGTGCGGTCGTTCTGTGCTGGGGTTGTTCTGAGCACAGACCTTCCCCAGGGACCAGTTCTGGCTGGGAGAGGCACCGCCAGCAGCAAAGGCAACAGCGACGGAACCTGATCGCTCCGACACACGAAACCAGATGCCGGCGCAGAGACGCGCCAGAGGTCAGGGGGATGAACAGCAGCGGCGCTTGGAGCACAACCCCGTGCCCGATTCCCCCAGCAAACGAGTGGTTCTACTCCAGGGAGAACAGGCACGGGCTGCTCCGGCCGCGGCCGCCAAAGGCCGCCGCTGTCAACGAGGGCCGGGCCGTGAGGGCCGTGAGGGGCGAGGTTGCCATGGCGACCCGCCCCGCCCTCCGCGCGCCTCTCGCGAGACCCTCCGGCCCGGCCTCGTGCCCGCCCCCGGAGGGCTGGCAGTCCCCGCCTCTCGCGGGCGGACGCCTTTCCCATTGGCTGAGCTGCGCGGGGACGGCGGGGCAGGCGCCTTTCCCATTGGCTGGGCGCCGAGGGGCGCGGCGCTGCCGAGGGCGCTGATTGGCGGCCGGGCGCGCGCGGCGGCCGCGCGCGGGGTCATCATGGCGGCCCCCGCCCGGCGGAGCGTGGTGTTCGTGACCGGCAACGCCAAGAAGCTGGAGGAGGTGCGGGCGGCGGGGCCGGGGCTGCGGGCGGGATCGCCCCCCTCTCCCTCCCTGATGTTTCCCTTCTCCCTCTGCAGGTCACGCAGATCCTCGGGGACTCCTCTCCCTACACGCTGGTGGCGAAGAAGATTGACCGTGAGTTGCTGGCGGGGCCGGGCGGGACGCGGCTGTTCGTCCCGTCCCGGCCGTCTCCTCATCACCGACCCCCGTATCCGCAGTGCCCGAGTACCAGGGGGAGCCAGACGAGATCTCCGTGCAGAAGTGCCGTGAAGCCGCCCGGCAGGTCGCTCCTTTGCTCTCTCCCTTTTCCTGGAGGCACCCCCGGGGAGGGATATTGGGGCATCCAAACCGGTCCCGAGGGAAGCCAGGGGCACATCCAGCTTTGCCTGGCCTGGCCTCATCTCACTCCCATCGCCCCGGTTTGGGCCGGGTGGTGGTGAATTCTCACTGGTGACACGGTTTTGGCAGCCCCGCTGCGGCTCCTCTGGTTTCCTGTGTCTACGGAGCAGCAGGAGGACATGGCAGCTCCTTCAGTCCAGCCCCTGTGGCTCCAGGACACATCATTTGCTGTCAGCCTGAGCTTCCAGAGCTGTCTCCGGGATCGGTGTCTTAAAAGAATCGAGAGCTGAGACTCGAGAGAAATGCAGGCTTGCCTCCAGCCCATGGGCTTTCCCTTTCCTTGTCCTGCCATTCCCATCCCTCAGGAGGGTAGGAGGTGTTCAGCTCAGCTTGTTTTCCTCCATGTGAAACCTTTCCTACTGTTCCTCAGCCACTCTGGCCTGCCTGGGGAGAGCTGGGGTTGAGTCGTGTCTGTCTGGTGTGTGTTGGAACCTTTGAAGTGAAGTGGAAATGGGAGGAGGGGACAGAGCAAGGTTGGGAAACAGTGACTTTTCTCTAGGGCTGATGTTTCCTTCCCTTGGGCTTTTGCTGTAGGTTCAGGGACCTGTTATAGTAGAGGACACCTGCTTGTGCTTCAACGCCCTGGGGGGCCTTCCAGGACCCTACATGTAAGTAGGAGAAAAGTGGCTCCCCTTTTTGTGTGCCAGAGCTGGGAGCGCAGGCTGGCAGGGATGCCTGTATTTCTGAGAGATAATAGCAAAATTAATCTTTCCTCTTCCCTTCCTCTTCAGAAAATGGTTCCTGGAGAAACTCAAGCCAGAAGGTACTGCCCTGGTGTTACTGCTCTGCCTATAACTCGCTCCTTTCCCCCTGAAGTGGATCCCTATCTGTGCTGGGCCTGCCCAGCCTGCCTGCCCACCACACTGCCTGTTTCACAGCTGATTCCTTTCCTGCCTACAGCTGATTCCTTTCCTGCCTGTCCAGCTCTGTCTCTTCTCATTCTCTCCTCGAGCCTGTTCTGTGCCCTCCTTCCTGGGATGTTGTTTTCCCTGGCAGCTTTATCCCTGGATTCCCAGACTCCTGCCTCTGCAGGCTGGCAGCAGGGCTTGTGGGAACTTCTTGTTTGTCATCAGTGTGAGCTGACAGAGCTGCTGCTCCCCGTGGCTTCAGTGCAAACCTCACTCCACTAATGCTCCTCTCCCCTGGTGTGCAGCGACTGCCTTGACCCCACAGTTCAGAGTCTTAATCCCATTAACGTGAGCATTAATCACTCTAATTCAGAGTGGGCTTAGTCCTCTCTGGTGCTGCATTTTGGCTTCCTCTCCCAGAATTGTAGCAGGGCCCTGCAGCTCCCACTGTGAGGTCTGAGGCTCTGGCTTCAGTCGTAGGAGCGATCCCGCCAGGAGCATCCCTGTGCCTGAGCTTTGTCACCTCTTGCAGTTCTTCCTCTCCGCGGTGTCTGGGAATGCGGTGTCTGGGAATGTTCCCTCGGTTCGTCCCTAGGGGGTGTGCTGCACTCTGAGGGAGCGGCAGTAACGCCGGGATCCTCCTCTCCGTCTCTCTCAGGCCTGTACAAGCTGCTGGCTGGGTTTGAAGACAAGTCTGCCTATGCCCTCTGCACCTTCGCCTTCAGCAGCGGGAACCCCGAGGAGCCCGTGAGGCTGTTCAAGGGGCAGACCCACGTAGGTGGTGTGCCTGGGGAAGGGAACATGCTGAGGGAGGAGGGCTGGGATGTGATATGTGACAGCACTGGCTTCTCAGTGTTGGGAACAAGCTGAGGAAGAGAGAGGGTGGTGATGTTGGGAACAAGCTGAGGAAGAGGGAGGGTGGTGATGCTGCAGCCCTTTCCCCAGTGGTACTTGCTGAGCCCTGCGTGTTACCTTGGTCTCCTCAGCCCCTCATCTCCCTCTGACAGGGCTGTGTCCGAGTGTAGTCATTAGCTCCATCATTTGGAGGGGTAAAGGCCCTGCCAGGGCAGGGCAGTGTGAATTTGGGGCTGCTGATTCTGTCACAGCCCGGGGAGGTGCTGGGAAGGAGCACAGCAGGGTGCAGAGCCTGTGGGGGCTGTGGCTGTGTGCAGCTCCTCACCTGTGTTTGAAATGTGGCTGCAGCGGAATTGCTGTGAAAACACAGCTTAAGGGGCCGTTTTTGCTTTCTCGTGGCAGGGGCTGATCGTGGAGCCCAGAGGCCCGCGGGATTTTGGCTGGGATCCCTGCTTTCAGCCTGATGGCTACAACCAAACGTGAGTGGTGCTTACCTGCAGTTCTTTATGTAGGGCAAGCTGGGATGAGGGTGTCAAGAGGAACTTGCTTGCAAGGAAGGGCATCAGGGAGAAAACCTCTCCTGGATCTGAAGGTGGTGCCTTACAGGGAACCCCTGGATCAGGATGGAGGTTGCTGGCTCTCCCAGTGTGTCACTGCGGATGCCTGCTGAGCCAAGCAGGGAGGCAGCGAGCAGAGGGGGAGCTCTTGGTGACTAGGGGGCACATCCTGAAGTGTCTCTTCTGCTGCTGAGATGTGTTTTCTGTGCCCTGCAGGTACGCTGAGCTGCCCAAGTCAGTGAAGAACTCCATCTCACACAGATACAGAGCACTGAGCGAGCTCTCTGCCTTCTTTCTTCAAAACAACCCGACAGAGCACGGCTCCGGTCCCAGCTAGCGCCCCGGGCTGGGGGCACCCCGTGTCCACAGATCACAGGATCGTTAGGGCTGGGAGGGACCTCTGGAGATCATCCCGTCCAACCCCCCTGCATGTGCATGTCCCACACAACCCCGGCAGAGCTCTGTTCTGCTGCGGGCTGCCATTAAAGCTGCTCCTTTAGAACCCACCGGTGCCTCTCTCCGCCCCGTTCCTGTCGCCGCGGCGGAGCCCGGCGGGTCCGGCCTGTTGGAGCCGCGCGTTTGTGCCTGGGGGGCGGCGCAGGCCCGCGCAGTCCCTGCCGCCCTTTCTGCCGGGGGATTTTGAGCAGAGTGCCGCTACCGGGGGGAAGGGGGGCCGGGAGCCGGGATTGGGATCGGGAACGGGGCCGGGGCCGGGCGGGGCCGCCGCGCGCTCCCGCTGGCCAATGGGAAGCGGCCGGGGGAGAGGCAGCCAATGGGGGGCCAGTGCGCCGGCCTCGCGCGCGCGGCGGACCCGGAAGCGGTCAGCGCGGGGCCACGTGGGGCGGAGCGGAGAGGAGCGGGTCCCGCCATGGAGCTGCTGCCCCGCAGCCCCGCCGAGTTCGGGGCCGCGCCCTACTGGGACCGCTTCTTCCGCCAGCGCGGGCAGCGAGCCTTCGAGTGGTACGGGGCCTTCCCGGAGCTCTGCCCCGTCCTGCACAAGTACGTGCGGCCCCGCGACAAGGTGAGAGCCCCTGTGCGTGCCCGGCGCCTTGTGCCCGGGCCCAGTCTCCCCGGGGCTCTTTCTAGGATGGTTTAGCATGGAGAGGAGGGCGTGCAAGGGTGATCTTATCGCTCTACAGCTCCCTGAAAGGACGTTGTGGTCGGTGGGGTTGTTGGGCTCTTCTCCCAAGCAAGCGGCGACGGGACGAGAGGACAGAGTCTCAAGCTGCACCAGGGGAGGTTTGGGTTGAACGTTAGGAAGAATTTCTTCACACAGAGGGTGCTTAGACATCGGAATGGACTGCCCAGAGCGGCGGTGGAGTCCCCAGGAGGTGTTTAAGGAAAGACTGGATGTGGCACTTTGTGCCACGGTTTAGTTAATATGGTGATGTTGATGTTAATATGGTGGACTCGATGATCTCAGATATCTTTTCCAATGTAATTGAGTCTGTGTGATTCAGTGTGTGAGTTCTGTGTCACTGTGTGTTGACACAGATGATGTGAAGCCCCCAGTGTTTCACATCAAGAGGAGAGACTCCTGGGTTGCTCTAGTCTGGGGAACCCTGGTGAGTAAAACACCCAGATCGTTCCCAAAAGAGATGCAGCAGATCCATTGCTTCTGTGCCCGTGTGACTTTTCTGTATGGAAATGTTGTCTTAGGGCCTGGAGAGTGGTTTCGCAGGTGCTGTGGGTGGGGTTTTCACACAGGGCTCGTAGCTGTGGCTGATATTTGCCCATCAGGTGCTTTGGGGGTGCGTTCCCAGGGTGTTCTCACCATCCCGCTGCTCCTGTGCCTTGCCCCAGGTTCTCGTGGTGGGCTGTGGGAACTCGGAGCTGAGCGAGCAGATGTACGATGTGGGGATGTGCGAGGACATCGTGAACATCGACATCAGCGACGCTGTGATCCGCCAGATGCGGGAGCGGAGCGGGAGCAGGAGGCCAAAGATGAGCTACCTGCTCATGGACGTGCTTCAGATGGACTTCCCTGACGCCCACTTCCAGGTGGTCCTGGACAAAGGCACGCTGGATGCCCTCCTTACTGATGAGGAGGAGGCCACTCTGGCCAAAGTTGACCAGATGTTTGCTGAGATCAGCCGGGTCCTGCAGGTGGGAGGGCGCTACCTCTGCGTGTCCTTGGCCCAAGCCCACGTGCTGACGAAAGCGGTGCAATACTTCTCCCAGGAAGGCTGGGTGGTGCGCGTCCATCAGGTGGCCGGCAGCGGGGACAACCAGCAGTTCGTCCTACCGGTCTTTGTCTATGTCATGACAAAGTTCAGGAAGATCCCTGGCTCGGCACCACAGATCCTGGAGATCTGCCCCGAGGAGCAGGACAAGCCGATGCGGGTGGAGAGCGTGGAGCGGCTGGTGGCAGCGGTGAAGGACAGGCAGCACTATGCCCTGCTCTGCAGCCAGCTGAGCAAAACCCCCTGCAGGGAACAGGTTTCCCTGGATCTGTGTGACAAGGAGAGCGGGAAGCCTCGCTACACACTGCACGTGGTCGACAGCCCCTCGGTGAAACCTTCCCGGGAAAACCGCTTTGCCATCTTCATCAGTGAGTAGAGCCTGTCCTGCCTGCAGTGAGATGGTGCTCTGGCCAGGAGCTGCAAATGGCCAGCCCTTCAGGCCCTGTTGAGTTTGGGGCTGGAGAGGGAAATAACCCACCTGTGGGGGGTCTGGTTGTTTGTTTAGTCCTGATTTTGTGGTGGATGTGTTTGGCTGCTGGTGCAAGCAGAGAACTGGCACAGAGCTTGCTGGCTGCATCTCACAGCAGAGGGACACTGCCTGTCCCACCTCCAAGGGGGTGATTCCTGCCTTGATGCCGGTGACAGCCACCACAGCACGTTGCTGCATGAAGCCGGGGTGCAGCGAGGCAGCCGGGAAGGCGTCTCTGGTCCGTGTGGGTGTCCCGACTTGCAAGGCTGGGCTGCTGGAGCTGCACTTGGGCCTCTGTGCTTGCACCTCACAGAGGTGTGTCGGGCTCTGCCAGCAGTGCTGTTCCCTCCTTGCACACCTGCAAAGCTGGGGCTTAGCACAGCCTGGAGACAGGTCATGAGGCTCTTGGGCACCCCTTCGAACGAGGCATGGCTGTTCCAGCCTTCTTCATGAGCCTGCTCGAAGCAGGGGAGCTCCTGGCTCTAGTCACACAGTGGTACCTCCTTATGATGTCTTGCCTCCCTCCTTGGAGGTTGGGGTGATTGCCCCTGGGAGCAGGAGCAGCCCGGGCTGATGGCATCCCCTTCTGCAGTTCCCCAGGGCAGAGAAACCGAGTGGCTCTTTGGCACGGAGGAGGGGCGGAGGCAGCTGGCCACCAGCGCGGGCTTTGGGCGCCTGGTCACCGTGGCCCTTCACAGGGAGCAGCACTACGAGGGCATGGCTGGCATCCAGGCAGAGCTGTCAGGGAAGGTGATGGAGCTGGCCCCGCCGGGCCTCCCTGCCCGGCAGCAGGTGAGCCCCCACTGCCCAACCCCCTGGATTGGCTTCCCCAAAACCGGGGCCAGGCTGGTTCTTTTCCAGCAATGAATCCCTCTTCTCCGAGGGAGACCAAGCTGCCAGGTGTGAGCTGGCTGCAGTGGTGGGCAGAGACTGGCTTCAGGTGGAGCTCTTCCCAGTTTTCCTTCCAGCTGTCTGCCTTTGCTTGGAGGCAGGATTCAGTGTGAAATCCTTCTCCTCAAAAACCCAGCACTGGGAGAAGGGCATCCTGAAACCCTGAGAGCAGCCTCTTCTTAATCCTGCCTTTAACTTCTCTTCATCCTGTCTCCTCCTTCCTTCCCCAACTCCCCAAACCTGAGCTCTTGCAAGAAGTCGTGAGGTGTTTGTTCCCTGCACCCCCAACAGATGTAGGGGAATGAAGCCAATGCAGGTCCTCAGCCCTCCTGTGGCTGCTCCTGCCTTGTGTCCTCTTCATCCTGGCTCCGTAGCCGTAGTCAGGACAGCGGGAATGCCAGGCTCTGGTTTTGTGGTCTTTCCTTGCTCACAGCAGTCCCTATCGTTCCTGCAGGTGCCCTTCCTGTCCGTGGGAGGGGACATCGGGGTGCGGACGGTGCGGCACCGCGACACCAGCCCCCTGAGCGGGGAGTATGTGGTGGAGGATGTGAAGGGAGACGGCACCTGCTACTTCCGCCGCCTCATCTTCCTCCGCAACAGGAACGTGGTGCAGTCGGAGGCCCGGCTCCTGGCTCCCACTCCTCTCCCAGGTACCTGGGGTGGCCAGGAAGGGGCAGGGGCCAAGGCTGATTTTTTCTGGGGTTACAGAGACTGAGATTGAGGAGGAAGGTAAAAGTCCTGCTGGGACCTGCCTGCCTTGTTCCTGAGCAGCTCTGGGAGTGGTTTTGCACTGTGGGTGGGGCAGGGCTGGGGGTGTGGCTGGTCCCCGGAACCCACCCCTGTCTCCCACCTTGCCTGACCAGCTGATGTCTCCTGTCATTCAGGCCAGAAGAAACGGAGGAAGGACAAGAAGAAACCCAGCCCTGCTGAGCCACCTGGAGCCATCGACAAGAGCTACCTGTGCTGTGAGCACCACAAGGCCATGGTCGCAGGGCTCTGCCTGCTGGGGGGCCCCGACCCCCTCCCAGGTGACAAGGCCGGCAGTGAGAGGCTGTGCTGGGGGCAGGTGCGCCTGTGTCCCCACGCCCCAGCTCCTTGGGCAATGGCTTTTCAGGCCCCCATGCTCCCCTCCCGAAGCGGTGTGTGGAGGGCGGGTGGGATGAGCAGTGGGAGCAGGGCATGCTGGTGGCTCACTGGGTGTTCTCCATTGGCAGGAGCTTCACTGGCAGTGCTGGTGGTTGGGCTTGGTGGTGGCAGCCTGCCCCTCTTCATCCATGACTACTTCTCACAGGCCCGTGTGGCCGTGGTGGAGATTGACCCCTCCATGCTGGAGGTGGCCACGCGCTGGTTCGGCTTCTCCCAGGGCGACCGGATGCAAGTGCACATCTCCGATGGCCTGGACTACGTGGCCAAGCTGGCGGCTGAAGGTACCTTCTCGGGGAGCATTCTGGGTACCCCAACAAGTCCAGTGGGTGACACGCTGGGGATTGAGGTCCTGGGCTGTTTTCACCTCCTGCTTCCTATCTCCTGCCATGTGTCACAGTCTCCAGCCTCACCAGGTCTCTGCAGCTCACAGTCTGTCCTTGCCAAGTGTGCAGGGGACCTTAGATTTGCTGCCTCCCTCAGCACCAAGGGCTGCTGCTGTGGGTTTCATTTGGAAAGAGAAACCCCAGGAGAGAGAAGAGACCCATAACGTGGCAGAGGGGATGTCTGGACCATCCCATTTGTTGCCTCCCCATCGTGTGTGGTTCACCTCTGTCCCCTGGGATAACAGCTCTCTGTGCTTCCTCCTGCAGCCCCAGCCCAGTATGATGCCATCATGTTCGATGTGGACAGCAAAGACCTCACGGTGGGGATGAGCTGCCCACCCCCAGCCTTTGTGGAAAAGCCCTTCCTGCAGAAAGTTAAAACCATCCTCAAGCCAGAAGGTAGGAGGGGAGATCTGGCTGTGTCCCCATGGCCAGGCTGGCTGGCTCTGTGTGGAGTTGGGGCTGTGCCACCGTTTCTCATCCTGGAGAATAGTGGCCACAGACAGCGTTGCTGCGTGGCATCTGCTTCTCCTGGTGGCTCCTGGATCCCAGCGTTTCAGTGGGTGTTGTGCCAGCAGGGTGGAGCAGGTGACCTGCAGTGCTGCTGGGTCAGGCAGGCTGAGACATCCCGGGGGGCCAGGAAGGGTTGTTGGAAGCAGAGGGTGTAGGCGATACCCGTGAACAGATCGTGGCCACCCCCGACCCGTGTGGCAGCAGGGACGTGGAGCTTGGCCAAGGGTACCGGGGGGATGCTGCTGCTCCTCGTGCTGCTTGGGGGGGAGATGTTTGCACCGTGGTGGCACCGATTCAGCTGCGTTCCTACGGGGAGCAGGGTGGTGTACACGGGCTGAGCTCCCACCCCTCTCCTCCTGCCGCAGGAATCTTTGTGCTCAACCTGGTGTGCCGTGACGCCCGGCTGAAGGAGTCTGTCCTGGCCACCCTCAGGGATGTCTTCCCGCTGCTCTACACGCGTCGCATCGAAGGGGAGGTCAACGAGATCCTGTTCTGCCAGCCCAGCCCCGAGGGCCGGCGGGACCCCGCGGAGCTGGGGGCGCGTGCCCGGGCGCTGGAGGGGGCCCTGCGGGAGCCGGGGCGCCCCTGGGACAGCTCGTACGTGCTGGCAGACATGCTGCAGGCCGTCAGGATCCTCTGACAGGGGCTCCTCAGGACGGGCTGACATGCTGCTCGAGAGAGTGCTCCCCGTGTGCGTGCCTTGGTCCCGTGGCTGGGACTGTCACCCTTGGGGACTTGTGCTGGCCTGGGTCTGCCTGAGGGGTGAAACCGGCCTGGGAAGGTGCTTCCTGCAGCGTGGCTCCCCAGGAAGGGGTCCAGGACTTAGGAGGGCTGTGCAGCCCGAGGGCCAGCGTTGAGCTGGTGAGGGGAGGAAGGTGCTGTGTGACTGGCAGGACTGTGGGTTTGGGTCTGTCCCCATTATTTCCCCACTGTGGGGAAAAACATCCCTCTGACCATCTCCTTCCCCTCCATCACAACGCCTTCCCTCTGATGCTGCCTTTTTCTGCATCCCTGGTGTCTCTGCAGAGCCCCAGCTCTGCCCCAAGCCTGCTGGTGTGTGTGTGTGTGTGGGTGGGCTGTGAGAATAAAGTGCTCAGGGCTGCTCTGAGGCCTGCAGTGCTTTGCTGGGGCTAATTTCTGAAGCACCCACACCCTGGAAAAGGTACAGTCACCTCTGCGCCCCAGTGAGGACCCTGAACCAGTGGGGACCGTGGCCATTCCACTGATATAGGAGATGGGGCTGTTAGTGCCCAGGAGACCCCATGTCAGCTGTGCTGACAGCGAGCATGTCCCTCTGACAGGCCCCTCTGTGCCTGTATTTTAATTTTAATTTGCTAGCAGGTTCTACTTTGGGAACCACTCTTCAGATCCCTTCTCCCATGCCACTTGCTTTACTCCCCTTCACACAGAGGGACAAATCTCTGCCCTACTTTCTCCCTGGGCTGGCCTGCTTCTCTGCAGAGGGAGCAGATGCTTTTTTTACTAAGTGCTTTTGATGGTTCCCAGGCATGGTAGAGCAGGGCTGGCCTGCTCCCTGCCTCAGATAAAGGCTGCCACCATGGGTAGGTGCCCTCTGTTGCTCCTGAGTGTGTTCTCCTCCTCCTGTAGTGTGTTTGGGGCAGCTCATGGGCAATGGGAGAGAGAAGGCTGGAGCTCGAGCTGGGTGCAATCTGCCTGCCCCCATGCACTTGGTTTGTAAATCTTCTCTGTGATGAGCACTGCTTTGAAAGACATCTATTATCCACCCAGCTTAGCAATGGCAAATTTCTCAACTGGAGCAGCAGTGCTGCATTTAGGCTATTTTTGACTTAGTTTGCAATTCTCAACATAATTCCAACGACATAGGTTTGTGTGTGTGCCCTTTATTTCACCAAAACCATCTCCTTTCTTCCCCAGGAGCTCATACAAAGGCTGCCTTCATCCCTCCCTTGTCCAGTCCTGCCTTTCTGTTGTGCTTCCCAAATGCTGCGTAACGCCACATCCTGGTGGAAAAACAAAAGCCATCTATTAGAAACAATGTAAGGATGAAATCTCAGCCCGTTGCAGCTGTCCTTGCAGCTACAACTTCGGTCTGGAAATAAAATTTCAGCCGGAAAACTGGCAAATTCACGAGTGCTGCAAATACACAAAATCCTCCTCTGCAGGTAAAACCCTCCAAGGCTGGAAAATTGACACGTAGTAAATATTTCTCTGCTGGCAGCCAAAACGTGCAGCAAACGTATATGTTTGGCAACCGTGTGTTCTGTTGAGTGTTTTGGCAATATACTCATGTTTACATCCCTTACTCCTCCCTCACTTCCTTTGCAGTGTAGGCATGCTGTAAGTGGCGGGATAGAAACAAGCTCTGCTGTCACTTAGCAACCTCCACTGGCGCCGAGATGTTGACTTTTTCCTTTCTGGATTTCCCAGCACAAAAAAAAAAGAGACCTGTGTATAACTCCTCCCGTGGCTCAGGGTGAGGCTGTAGCCAGCTGGGGATGGTTTGGTGTGGCCAGGTCCCAATCCTTGCCAAAGCATCGCATCCCTGTCCTGCTGCCACTCCAGTGAATGAGGCACAGGGAGCTGATGGGCCAGCCCTGGGATTCCTGCTGTCAGCTGGAGGGATGCAGCCGGCCAGGCCCAGCCGTGGAGGCTCTTTGGCCCCCGGGGTGACTGGGGGCAGGCAGCTGGCAGGACAGTGACACTGCAAGGCAGGCAGAGGTGGGGTGCCACACAGACACTCCGGGTGGTGGAACCTCCTCAGGTGTCACAGCACAGGTCCTTCCCTGCTCTGCAGAAGGACTGGCAGTGGCTGGGCTCTAGGGAAGAGGGTGGAGGTGGATAGGGGACACACTATCACCAGCTGAAAGTACGTCAAGCAGCTGGGAGAGATTTTGCAGTAATGAAAGCTTCAGGGTTGAAGTGCTGAGGCTGATTCCCTTCACCTGGGAAGAGCCTGGTGATGCTGCTGCTGTCCAGGCATGGCAGGATCACTGCACAGCAAGGGCTGCAGCAGCCACCTCCTCGAGGATGGAAGCATAGGGGAAGTGTTTTGGACATGAAATCTTCCCTTGGGGAAGCACTTGGCTTGACTGGCTTTTGTGACCGAGGAAGCAGAGATGCTGCCAGGCTGCAGTGAGGGAGTGCAGCTCTTTCCTGGGGTGCTCAGAGCAGCCGGGAAACATCTCTGCAGGCTGCAATGCAGCACGGTGCCCTTTTTCTACCCTGGAACTGCATGCACCCGACTAAAGAATGCAGCTGGAGGTCACAGGGCAGGAGAGAGGAGAGATGGGACAGAGATTGGGTTGTCACTGTCCCACGATCAGTGAGTCAGCAGTGCCCCAGGCTGTGTGGGGAAGGCAGAAAGCACATCCTCTTTACAGGGAGAAATGCTGCAGCCACTGCTTCTAATCACAGCTCTGCGGCCGCTCTGACTTTCTTCCACTGGCTTGAATTCTCTCTTTTGCAGCTTCAAGGTCTGAGCTGTGCTCCTGGCAGATGACACAGACACAGTGCTGGCTGGCACCTTCGTGCAGCTCCACTGCAGAGCCAGGGGCTGCTGAGAACCTGGGAGCTCCCCCTGCCCGGGCTCCTTGCCCACACCTCCCCCTGCTCTGTGCTGATCAGCTGCCTGAAGAGCTCTGCAAGACTCTGGGTTTGTATCGAAGCAAGAAGGAGGTGAGGAAGGTCCCTGGGGAGAAGAGCAAGTGTGAAGGAGCCCGCCTCTTCTGAGTTCTTCCTGGGGAGAGGATGCAGCCTCCTCTGTGCTCTGCTCCCCACAGAGTCCTGCCTGTTCTCCTGGCAGGGGATCCTGCCTGGCTCTTCACTGCAGGAATCTGCAAGTGTTTGCTCTGATATTTTATATATAACCCATTTTTCATGAAGGGAATTGCACTGGTGTGTGTTTATAAAGCAGCCTGGGGACCTGATCCAAATGTCCTCAGCTTTAACGTCACGCTGCCTGGTTAGGGAGAAGTGTCTGTGGGTAAGTTTGTGGCCTTGAATGCTACAGCTCTAGCCTGAATAGCCTGAAGCCAGGCTATTTTTGCCATATATTTTTCTGAAAGTCATGGCAGGACAAACTTGCTGTCTGTAGGCTTGATCTGAAACGCACTGGAGGCCTTCAAGAGGGCTGGGAGCCCCTGGCCAGGCTGTGATGGAGCTGGTGACATCTGACATCAGAGCACGCTGATGGAGCTGGCACGTCACCCTGGGGAGCAGGGCACCCTTACTCCTGGGCTAGGAGAGGTGGTCAGAAAAGGTTTGTTCTGCTTGCTGAGCCTGGCACGTGGCAGAATGAAATGCCCCTCCTCTCTCCTTCACTGCTCTCTTGGAATTGTTGGAAAAATGAGCACCCTCTTGATAATAGGGACATGTATAATGAAAATGTTTGTGCTTTTTCCAGAAGGTGGGAAATCTATCCTTGGCTGCTTGTGGCTTTTTTTCCCTGTGGGCAGAGCGGATTTTTGTAAGTGATGGAGTTGTGGGGTGAGCGTGGTGATTTGGCAGCTTTAACTCTGCTTCACCAGACAAAAAAAATTTGGTTTGGGAACTTCTCAGACTTGGGGAAATAACTCAGACTTTCCCTAATCTAAGGTGTTTTCCTAATTTATTTTAATTGAATCATGGAAGCAAAGAAAGATGTAATCTAAAGACTAGAAGGGAAAGGCCAGTTCCGCAGGTTATCAGTTTGAAGGTGTACATAGCGCTGCTCCCCAGGCATCGTGCCTTTTCCAATCTATATTTGTCTCCTGTGGAGATGCAATCCTATTGCCAGGCTGCTCTTCTACGGATCTTAATTATTTCATGGGGGCAGCACAAAGTGCTCTGATGCTCAGACGAGGCGGATTTGGCCAGAATGTGATCCTGTTCTTCCCAACTTCCAGCCTCCGTAGAAACCCGTGAACTGGAGGAAGGCCAGGCAGCTACTCTAGTGCCTCCTGGCATAGCCTGCTTTCTCAGGAGTGGGGAAAGAAATAATCATGCTGCTAATTGGCATAATTATGTCAATAACTCCCAGGCCCCATCTAGACAGAAACGATGGTGAGGCTTTTCCCAGACGCTGGGATCCAACTGCAGCGGCAAAGCCCCTGCGAGAGAAGCCGTCCCTGCGTTGTGCCGATTAAAAACTGTTTGTTTTTTTCCAGAGTTTTAAGTTGGTCTGTTGTAGGGAGTAATTTTTTACACTTATTGGGAGCTCTGGCCAAGAAGTTTTGATGATCCTCCAGATCATTAGTCTCCATCAGCCTGCGGGATGTTCACAGTTCCCTTTTGTTTTGCTTTTCACACTGAGTGAGGCCGGTGTCTGGTTTAATACAGAGGATAACTTTTATCGCTGCAGGACTCCAAAGCCTGCATTTTGGATATTTTCGTGTTGTGACTGCTGCCAGTAATCACAGATAAACCTCATCTCTGTTGTTTGCCTGAGCTCTAAGCTCAGCCTCAGTGTGCATGTTTAACTGAACCCACTGCAACGACCCGGCTTGGATCTTGTTGTTGCTTCCCGGCCCGTTCCTGAGCGGTCCCCCTGCTGCCAGCCCTGCCAGCCCCAGCTCCTTGGGCCTGCCCTGCCATGGCTCCGGTGAATGTGTCTGACCTGCCAGCTCGGTGTCTGTGAGGTTTGCCAGGGACACTCACGTGCTGCAGGGCCGGATCGTGGTTCCTGCTGCTCCTGTTCCCATCGCAGGCAGCAGCCGGGAGGAATTCAGCCCCTGGGACTGCTCCAAAATTCCCCCTCCGCAGATTGGGAAGTGCTGAAGCCAGCTGTCTGCCAGGTCCCATGGTGGCGAGCGGAACCTGGCTCCTCCACGGGCTCCCAGTTTGGCCCTCTTCCCAGTCCGGTGACAAAAGTCATTGAGGAAGAGGGCATGGAAACCTCTCCTGGGTGCTGGAGGGTGCCACAGTCCTGTGTTCAGGGGCTCTCAGGGGACACTGCAGCCTTTTCCACCAGCAGGAGGGAGTGACCAGCTGGGATCAGGGCTCTCAGGGCAGCCTGATGGTCTCATGGTCAATGTGCTGACATGAGCAAACTGTGCTCCTTGTGCCTGAGGGTCCCAGCACCAAAGCTGGCTTGTCCTTGGGCAGGGATAGAATCACAGAATGGGTCAGGTTGGAAGGGACCACAAGGGGTCATCTGGTTCAATCTCCTTGCATAAGAAGGGCCATCCTAGAACACATGGCACAGGACTGTGTCCATATGGTTCTGGAATATGTCCAGTGAGAGAGACTCCACACCCTCCAGGCATCTGTTCCAGTGTGTGGTAAAGAATTTGTTCCTTGCATTCAGATGGAGCTTCCTGTGCATCGGTTTCTGCCTGTTGCCTCTCATGCTAGTGGTTGGCACCACAGAGCAGAGCCTGGCTCCATCTCCTTGTCCCTCCCCCTTTTAGATAAATATCTAAAGCTGGGTGTACTTAAAGTGCTGGTATCTAAAGCTGGGATGAGCCCACCCAGCCACCTGAGTTGTCAGTGGGGGCTCCAGAATGCCAGGAGGACCCCATGGATGCTCCCTGTGAGCAGCTGTCCTGGGCCAGTGACCGGTGGGAGGCTCTGCTGGTGACCCCACAGTAAGAGCAGAGAGGACCCCCCCACCACCTCGGGCTCTCATGGCTCAGCCCTTCTTGGTGGTGTTGCAATATGTGGAACACATAATAATTCTCTTAAGAAAAGATGTTCTTTGATGTTTAATCTCCGTATACTTTCAAGCCTAATCAGCAAGAAAGGAGATTTAATCCGTGAAACAAATAGCAAGCTCTAAGTGATGTCCTGATATTAGAAAGATAAATTACGTGTCAGTAGAATTGCCTTGTTAGGGTTTAGGGCTCGACATATTTCAGTGATCTCAGACCTAGGGGGAGGTTACCAAAGCTTGGGCAGAAGGATGTACTGCTGATAGTGGACACAAAGAATTTAGAATTTATGGGTTACAAGGACATTTGGCAGAACCACCAAGACAAGGAAGAAACTAATAAAGACAACTCAGCAACTGTGCTGAAATCATCTCTGACTGGGTAACAGGTAATTCTGGCAGGGGCAGACCATCAATCCAGGAAACCTACCAGCTCAGAAGAAGAGAAAGACGGAGCATGTGGACTAATTAGCATGAGAAACGAATCTTAAACCCATAGAAGATAGAGTACTAGTTAACAAGAGAACCAGGCAGCTTGTATCCGATGAACACTAATGCCGTTGTTTGCTAAAATGTGAAAACTTTTGGTAGGTGTCGTGAACGGCTTTTTGGATTTGTCACTGTAAATAAATGACACACCTCGACTCTGTGCGTGGATCAGCCTCGTGAACACCGGGGGAAAAGGACCTATTTTGGGACAGCAGCGGGACCCGCACCGGGAGAGGGCGTGGCCTCCCCGCGGAGGCCCCGCCCACAGGCCCGGAGGGAGGGGCGCATGCGCAGCGTGCCGCTCGTTACCTGTCAGCGGCGGCAGCTGGGGGAGGCGGCGGCGGCGGCGGCGGGATGGAGGGGCTCATCCCGCTCGTCAACCGGCTGCAGGACGCCTTCGCGGCGCTGGGCCAGAACTGCCTGCTTGACCTGCCGCAGATCGCGGTGGTGGGCGGGCAGAGCGCCGGCAAGAGCTCCGTGCTGGAGAACTGCGTCTCCAGGTGAGGGGCGCGGGGCGCGGACCCCCCCCGTGCACACACACACGGGCGCGCGAGCACAACCCGGGGCGCGCGCCCTTCCCAACGGTCGCGGCGCGCGCCCCCCCCCCCCCCCCCCCCCCCGGGGGGGCGGGGTGGGGGGGGGGGGGGAGAAGCCACGGGCGGGGATGGACCAGGCGGGGTTTTTTGGGGGGGGAGGGAGGGGGGAATATTCACGGGGACCCCTTTCCCGGCTCCGACATCCCCCCCCAGGTGTGCTCGGTGCCCCACCCCCCCGGGGATGCCGCGGGGGTTGCGAGGCGGGCCCTGGCCCGGCGGTGCCCGCGGTGCGGTGTGTGCGCTGCGGGGAAGGCGCCGCTGCTCGGCTGCGAGCGCGTTCGTGTTCCCGGTCTGCGTGTGTGTTTCTGTGTGTATGTGTGTGTGTGTGTGTGTGCGCGCTGACTGCTGTCCCAGGGACACAAGGCGTTTAAAGCCCCAAACCCGAATTTCGGTGGGGCGATGGCGCTGGGCTGCTCATCCCGCCCATCCCATCGCTTTACAATTCACACCGTCCCGGCCAGCCCCTGGGTATTGGAATCAGCGGGGCGTTAAGGTTGGAAAAGACCTCCAGGATCGCCAAGTGCGACATCAGCATCGTTCCTAACGGTGGAAATGGGTGAGCCTGGCAGTTCAGGTGCTGCTTTTTGACGGGCAGGCAGTGCCTCTGGAGATGGCCCGAGGTAAACACGGGCTTCACGTGCTGATAAAGTTCCTGCTGCGTTTGCCGCAAATAGCTGCGGGCTCCCGGTGGGAGGGAGGGAAATGGTGCTCCCGGAGCGGAGCTGAGAGCCCAGCCTGGATTATAAGGTCAGAATACTGATGTGTGTCGGTGATTTAGGAATTTTCATGTTTGGAGGTCTTCACTGAAGGTAATATTAAACTCCGTGCCGCTGCACAACCTGGCCATGTGTCAGGCTGCAGCGGCTCTTGATATACAGTATAAAAATACTGTGCAGTTGTTCTTCATCTCTGGTTCAGAATTTACTGTGTTAAATGTCAGTTCTTTCTCTTCCTTATTCTTGAAAACTGTAATTAGCTACTGGTGTTGACAGTATTGCCAATCTCTCGAGTTTGGAAAGCGTAAATGAGATCCACAGAAAGCACAATTGGTTGTCAAATTACTACCGTTTTCTTTAAACGAGTCCTTAAAAAGTAATTTGGTAACCCTTTCACTTTTTGATCTGTGTGTTCACGAAGCTGTGCGAAGCATGTGTGCTGAGGAGAAAAGGCATCTTCATCTTTCTTGTCAGTGAGGATATTTTGGTCCCTGTGGAAAAGCCCTGTCTGGGGAGGCACGCATCTGGGAGAGGGGCTGTGCTGTGTAATGGGCTGTGCGCTGATGTCGGTGTTTGGATCCAGCTGTGCTGATCTTAGTGCTCCCAGATGCTTGTTATTGCTCCGCTGCCGGAGGGAGCTGCTCCATCTGATCCGCAGGTGGAGCTGTTCCTGTGAGCGCAGCGCACCCCCGCCCAGCCGCCTGGGTGCGCCTGGCTGGAGCAGAAGGTGGAAATGAGCGGTTTGTGCTGATGTGGCCCGTTTGGACAAGAGGTTGGAACCAGGTGCGCAAAGTGAGGCCCGGGCATTTCTGGGAAGAACTGTGAAGGAAAGCTAAGGGCAGTGACTTTTTTCGCTCACGTAGCCGTTCCCTGTGTAGCCTGCAGACGCTGCAAGGGAGTCTCTTCAGAGAAAAGCTTACAGCTACTGGGAAACACCAGAGTGTCTCTGTCACATGGGATCTGGAATGTGGATTCTGTCAACCCGGTTTCAGAGTTCCACATCGTTGCAGCTTCTTGATATCCAGCCTGAGCTGATCTATAGTCCCTCCCTACTTGCAACCTTGGATCCTATTGCAGAAATGACATTAGAATGCATTGCTTCAAACCTATTCCGTGTGCCTTTCCTCTAGACTGAGTGAGTACGTGTGGTCAGCAGATGTGCACTTGCTAAGCTGTGACAACTTGTGAACCCTCAGAACCAGATTAATAAATATCCATGAGATCGGAAGAGGATTTTGCTTGTCAGATCAGCAGGCAAATGGTCTGTGTCTCTCTTTTTAGTAAAGCCATAGGATCTGTTTTTATGGGATAATGCAGCTGCTTTCTGCAAACGAGTTTGTTTAATCCACATCGCTCTTAATATGTTTTATAGGGGTAGCAAGTCTCCTTGTGGAGATGTGCTGCGCTCATTTCTCTTTGTCGGTGGTTCGTTTCATGCCCTGTGATTACCCACACTGTGATTACTTCGACTGACGGCAACACAGCCTTGAAACCGACAGCAAAATAAAAGAGTCCTTGCATTGCTCTCGAGTTTGAGCAGTAATGCTCATGGGGTTGGTTTGGTTTTTTTGGAGTTTGTTTTCTTTTTGGTTGTGGGTTTGGTTTTTTTTTACCACGTGAATCATTACTGTTGGTAAATTTTGAACTCTCAGCCTTCAGGGAGAGATTCAAGAGCTCCTCTCTTCAGGAATAGCTGTAATGGGTATGAGGAAGGCATGATATCCCTATGCAGAGGGCAGGGTCTTGCTACAAACATGTTGATAACCTCAGTATTTGTTAGCGGAGCTTTAGTGAGGCTGGTAAGGTGGTTCTGAACTCTAGGATCAGATTATTATTCCCTACTGCCTGTAGCCACTAGACTATTGTGCCTGTTTCAGTCTTCCATATGGACTTTGAAAGTGCAAAGATTACTTTTCTCCACTTGGACAGTGGAAACCTATCTTCTAGCTTGCAGGTGGTATCAGAGTTGGAATTTCTTTGTGGAGCCCAAGAAACATGGTTGATATTGCATCACCCACCATCCAGTTTATGCATTGCCATCATTTTTCAGAGGGGTTTTGAGGAATCTGGCTCTGGCACAGTTCTGGGGGCTGGCAGATGGTCTGGAAGTGGGATCAAGGTCCTGTTCTTTCTCAAGCTGCTGAGTGACAAGCATCCATCGCTGTCCCCAGGATAGCACCAAGGCTTGTTTAGGTGCATAGTGTCGTTAATAACTATCAACAGTTAGGGAATATTTTGGGGTTAGTTTACTTGTGCTCTGCATTGGCAGTGGTGTCGCATGAGGATGAATTGTGCATGTTTGTCTGCTCCAGGAGTTGTGTGACACCCAGAACTATTTGTGTTGTTGTAGGCTGGCTTTGAGCAAAGCTGGAATGGGGCACGGTCAAATCTCCCAATGTTTCCATTAGTGTTGCTATTTGGATTAGCATCCTCTAAGATATTTGGAGAGTTTCCTCTTTACTTTTTGCTCCTCTGTAAGAAGACAGTGTCTTTTGGTAGTCAAGGACTGTTTGAAGGTTTCTGGTTATATTTAGATGGAAACAGAGATTCCAGAGAGCACCTGAGGACAGCAGTCATTTCCATTTATGGGTTAGACCTTCATGTGTTCATAACTGGAGCTCATGGCACGTGTTTGAGGAAATGGGATTGTCTGAAGAGCAAATGTTCTTCCTACCTACTTCTCTTTGTAAGAGAAGGAAATGTGCCTGTAAAATGCTGGGCTGGTGTTTGAAGCAAATGATCCAGTGCAATATTGTGGTGGAATTTGGTGGGAGAGAGAGATTCAAAAGTGCAAAGGGGAGTCAAACAGCAAATCCCAGCAGATGCCAGTGGGAGACAGGCACTTGGCCTGCTCTTATTGCTGTGCTACCGAGCACTGCAGAGCCATGAACTTAGATGTTGTTTCTGCTTTTTAAACATCTTGCTTTTGATAATAATAGGGTTACTTAAAAGAAAACTAATGGCAGGAAACAGTCCCTAGAGACTGTATTTGGAGAGAAAGCACTCTCTATTATTTCCTATATCCAGAGGGGGGGTTTAGATAACTGAAGGCACAGACTGCAGGCTACCTTGTCAGGGCCTCCTTCTTCAGAAATTAGAGCCTTGTTTCATTCTTAAAAATAGCGAGAAATTAATAATTAGGTTTCCAACCTGAAAGCTCTTCACTTCCTTCCCTGCTTAATATAATATGAACTGCATGTGGCCAAATAATTGTTTCATAAGAGATGTGAAGTCCCGATTGTAAGCCTGTCAGTCATAATCAAACAAGCACTTTCGTTTTAAGAGCCTGAGGTCTGACTGTATAATTCAGCTTTACAGCTTTTTGATCTGAGACACTTCTGATAATCTTAGGGCCATTGCATGTCGTATAGCTATTTATTATGACATATGTACTGATTATTTCTTTTTCAAATTACCATTCCTTGTGTGCTCAGCTTGTTCTTTTCTTGTTGAGATGGCGGTTGTGAAAAGACTGCGTTGAGTCATTAGGAGAAGAGACAGGACTTTAAATCTGGCTTTTAAAGCAGAGGATTTCTCCAAAGAATGTAGACACATACTTAGATTGGATGCATCCTGGGGGAGAGGTAGTTAAAATTGGTGCAGATATTTTATTCTTTTAGGTACTGGGCATTGACAGAAAAACTTTTTTACAGAAGATTCTCCTGTTTTGTAAAAGAGGCATGAAAAGCTGAGCAGTTGGAGATACAAACTGAAGTGTGGTGCTGTGTATCCTTTTTTAATCTTAACGATCTTCTGGAAATGAGAATCAGCCACTCCTTTTCCTGACTAATTAAGCCATTGTACAGCTTTGAGTACAGTATTGAGTGTATTAGCCTAGTTATCAAAATACTCTGGTGCAACAAAAGCAAGAATTGTTTCTGGGTATTTCATTAATTAGAAACAGTAGCAAATGAGACAGTGGCTCATTTGGGTTTCTCCCCTGAATAAGTTTTTACATTTACACATTGCAGAAAAGACTGGCTGTTTAGATGGGATACAGATGGCCTAGTTTTGTCCTTACATGTAACTCCATTGTGGACTTAAAGTTAATATTTTTTTTCAAGTCTTGAGAATTGATATATACAAAGTAAAACAAATAAATAGTAAAAAACAGACATGCAAACATATCTGCTGATTCCCCCCTGCCCCCCATGTAAAGTGCTTTTTTTCCTCTAAAACTACCTTGAGGATCTGTTTCTCTTATTTTTTGGCATTTAAATCATACCAATTGAAATATTTCTTCTATTTTAAGAAAAGCTGTACTCTATAACATAGTGTAGGGAGCTCTGACCTATAATCTGGCATTTAAATTCAGTGTATCAAGCAGTTTACAGGGATTCTCAATCAATAAATAACACTTAACCCTTTTGTAAAGTATACCTGTGAGATTGCACAGTCTGACTTTAACTTCAGCTTACTGTGTATGATTTGGGTGTTGGAGTATTTAGCAAACACAAGCGAAGTGTTTGAAGTCTGAGACCCAGACTTCAGAAAAACCTCAAAACCCTGCAAAAAGCAATGTTCAGAAAAAGCTCAGTCTGATCTCGAGTGCCTTCTGAGAAATCAGTGCTGTGAATTCGGAGGCAGCTGTTACTGGGAGTTCAGTCCCTCAAGGTGCTGAAGGTGACTGCACTTCTCTGATGTTCTTCAAGAACAGTCATCTTGTGAGAGGTTTGTGGATTTTTTCTTTTCTTTTTTTTTTTTTTTTTTTTTTTTTTCCCCCAGACCAGAGTTATCCTCTTAACTTTTCCTGGTTCTTTGCACAGAGACACTTCTGAAAGTTCGACAGATTGTTTAACTCCCTAGGCTCTTGCATAATATAAATCCTGATATTCACTGTCTTCAGGAAGGAGCCCACGCTTGGGAATTGGTAGTGTTAAAGTCAACAAATAACCAATACCTTTGTTGTCCTGCAGTTTCTTGATGGACATTGCTGCTGCTGCTTCAAGTCCTGTCATTTTCCTTTGTAGATGAAATAGCAAACAAAGCTTTACAGTTTAGATAAAAAGGTGTTAGCAATGGGATTGTTTGGGCATTCACCAGTAAACATGGCGGGTGATGCTGCTATGGTGGCAGCAGAAACATGGAAATGTGTAACACTGTTCTCTGCCACTCGTTTACTGTATGACCTCAAACTGGTTTTTAAACATTAGCTGCATATGTATCTATACATGCCTTAAGTCTTCACTTGGTCTTAAGTTGCTTCTATCTGCAAAGAATATGTTAGCATATAATCTTAAAATCAGCGTGGGATAACTGTGATTGTAGTCTAAAACTTGCTGTTATGCATTTCTCTGCTTTGTGTGATGGCTGATTTAGATTTCTCTGTGGCATCAAATCTGAGTCTTGGATTCTGCTTTGAATCCAGCTGAGATGCAGCAGTGTTTCCTCATCCCAAAAAGGAACCCTTGCTGGTGTTTAGTTTGTGCCTCTAACAGCTTAGTCATTGAGAGGGATCGTGTTTGTGGTTTGCCGTCCATCAGTTGATCGCTGAGCAAGTTGATGATAGTCCTCTAAGTATTTGTGGGTTTCTTAACCAGTGTCTGGCTGGATGGGCAGAGGCCTTCTTTGCTTTTTCTGATTTTGTTTGTTGGGTTGGTTTTTGTTTGTTTATTGTGTGTGTGGAGTTTTTCTTAAACAGTGCATAATAATAATAATAGTAATAATAATAATAATAATAATAATAATAATAATAATAATAAGGCCTTCCAGTAAATAGAAGCCTGTGAACTCACCTTGTTTGCTGTGCTGATGTGTAAGGGTTTAATGGGAATCCTTTTAATGCTCTATGTCTGCAGTGCAAAACCTGTAGTGTAAATATGCTGAGAACAGGAAAGGAGCATTATTTAACTGTGACCTTGCATCTTTTTGTTCAGCAAGTCGCACGGCGATGAACAAGGCAGCATTATTGAACTAGAGAGCAGCAAAGTCCCATTGAACTGCGTGCTGGGCTTTGATGTACTGCCAAGCACTGTTGTCTGTGATAGCCTCTGGGATGTAAAGGAGAACTGTGGTAGTAGATAAGAGGGGTTTTCAACCCAAGTGTCTAGTGATAATGTCAGCTTTTATAATTTGTGTGTGGAAGTTAAGCTTTTAATTCAGTACCTAGCATGGTGTTTCTGCATCCTAGCTCCTGTGCGAAATCACCAAGGTTTCATTCTTCAGATATGCGGGAAGTTTCCTTCTTGCTGTAGTACAGATAGATTTCTCCTCCTAGATAGAATCATCAAAGCCAGATTAACCTTAGGCCCTCGGTACATTGTTTGCTATTAGGGGGTGCCCAGGTCTGCAGGGGCTCTGAAGCTGTCAGTGTGTGACTCACCTGCAGACAACAAACAGAGCTCTGAGCACAGGAACAACGGAGACATCCCTGGTCTCTGCTGCGGGACCGTGGGGAAACGGGCTCTGATCAGAGCTGCTGTTCAGCAGCCAGACTGGAAGCTGCTGCAGAAATTAGAGCCCAATCCATCAGAGGCAGTGTTGTGCCCTCCCGTGCTCACCTGTTAGTTTGTTCAGGTGCTAAACAAATGTTGACAGAAGATCCTCAGTGTCTGTCAGATCTGGAAAATAGGCTGGAAAGTCTCAGGAGTCTGGGCTGAGACCTCCAGCATTATGACTTTGTGTTCTGAGAAGCAGCAGCACAAACCATTGTTTTGGTCAGAATTCTAGTATAAGTTTTTTTTTGTGGTAATAATTCAGTTCCTGATGAGCAGAGAGATGGGAGATGAGGGCTGATATTAAACTTCACTGTTGAGCCGAGCAGACTTTACACTGCCATGGACAATATATTCATTCTCATGTATTACAGGCTCAGAGCAGGATAAATGGGGAGGTAAAAAAGGATAAAATAGCTAGAGAAGTTGAGAAACTTGAACCAACTCGTTTTGGAAACAACCCCTTTCCCACCTTTTTTCTGTAGTTCTCTTCCTGTCTATAAATTCATGCTCTTTGTGCTGCAGTTCCCATTGTGTATACATCTGGAGGGAGTGCAAGAGTTGAATCCAGTTTCGTTCCAGCTCTGCAAAATGATCTGAAATGTCTTGTACCAAGAAGGGTAGTTGTGCCGCTTAACACCTTGTCCACCACAAAACAGAGAAATGTATTTTCACAGTGCTTCTGAAGGGGCAAAGTTTTTTGGCCTTTATTAGGATGTGTCACTGCTGATTGTGTGCTCTGCCACAGTTTCAAAAGTCTGTATTGATGGACCTGAGTTCAGGACAGTGGGATTTGGGAGGAAGGGCAGCAGCTTTATTTTGTCAAGGTTTTTGAGAAAAGCACTGAAATTCACAGTATCTAAAAGATTTGTCTCGTGTATCCAGAGGTGAATTATTTGCTAAATGCTATTTATGTAGTAGTTAGCTTCGTGTAGGTGATATACCTGCAGCGTTGGGATATGTTATTTTCTTTCTCATCCTTGCAGTCAGATTTTTGTTTATCTCTGATATATCTGACTATGTTATGGAGGAAAACATTGTATTCAAATCTTTTCTAAAGAAACATTGATGGTAGTATTTAGCAGCTGGGAGTGATTTAAAAAACCCCCAACAGCCAAGGTCTATTTAGAGCACTGACAAAAATTTAAAGTGAGTAAAGAATTTTTGCAGAGTTCGTTTCTTGTGTTGAGATGCTAAGTCTTGCTACATTAGTATTCATCCTGAGAATGGATGGGCTTTTATGCACCAACATCCTATGCAAATTAGTCCTTTCCTAAAAGCAAACATATCTGATTAGGGAGAATACACTTGTCCTGCAAAGTCTGCTTTATTCTTTTTGACACAAAAATTCTGAGAATTGTTGGGAGGTTTCTTTGTATTTTGTGCTTCCTTTCTCCCCCTTCCACCCCCGCTTGGAACCGATGGAGAGCACCGTTGGGCAGGAAATAGCAGAAGCTTTTGTAAAATCTTAAAAGAGAAAGAGGAAAAAGGGCATTTTCAGCAATGGAATCAGGATGATGCAGCAAAGTGCTGGATGCCTGCCAGGGAGGACAGATGCACCGTGCATACAGTGCCTTGCCCACGAGGCTGCACATTGGCAGCTCCTCACTGTTAGTACAGCGAGCCCACAGCCCGGCACAGCCACTGCAAACAGAGCACTGTTCATCTCACCACTCCTGGGGCTGTGCCTGGCGGGTTTGCCGAGCTGGGTATGGCAGTTCTCAGTCCTGGAATCATTACTGAGGCTTTAAAACTTTCTATCATGTAAAAGACAATTTTTTTAGTGCTAAGAAGCGCATGTTCTCTCCTTCAGTCAGTGAACAGACTTGCTTTTTCCTGTGCAGAACTGTGATGAGGGGTACTGTCACTGCTGTCACAATGCAGCATTACACTTGCTCTAAGAAGGTCTGTGCCTTCTGAGACACCATTCAAATGTCCTGTACTTTGGAGAACCTGTTGACTCTGGTCATGTTTAATGGAAGGCTTTACCATTGGGACTGGAGCAGTTTTTGACCCTCATTTTCTCCATAGCCCAGTAATGTTTAATGGGGGAGATTTAATAATTCCTGGCTGATGCTATTGAGCAGAAGTGACACTGCTTCTTACAGAAAGCATCTTCCAGATCCAAGAGAAACATAATGACAGTGATTTCTAAGCCTGCTTTCTCTCCAGTCTTCTGCATGAAGAGGAAAATCTCAAGCATTGCTTTCTCACCTTAGCTGTGCTCAAGCATTGTCACTGAACACTTTGTTATGGAGGTGCCCAGCTAGTGTGACTGGCATCCCTTGCCATTTTATTTGAAGTTCTTAAAGGACCCTCTAAAAATACCTCTTTTCTTATGTTTAGAATTAATGCTCACATATTCCCATAGTTAGGTCTGTTTGGGTAGATGATTTTTTTTTTTGCCATTGCCCTCTGGATTTTTGTGTAGTTGATCTCAACTCCGTTAAGGAGTCAGGGAAAGGAGAACCAAAGAGGCATTTTAGGCTGCTAGGCTGTAGTGCTGTGTAAGAGTTCAAAGACTTTATTTTTCATGTTTCTTTATTCAACTTGTGTGCTTACCTGAAAGTGATGGATAGGATAATTGGGGTGTCTCTGCTTTGCTGTTCAGATCCTGTACTTCAGCAATGGTGATGAAGGACGGTGATGGGTTGGAAAGTGGCTTCTCAAAGACGCCAAGTTTATCTATCCTGTTTGAGAGGAAGAGATAGATAACAGCCCTAGGATGTCTGGATTCTCAGTTTCTCCCCTCTAAAGACTTGCCTGGTACTGCTCCTGGGTATTGGACTGTTTGATTGAACCAGTTAATTTAAGTGATCTCTCACTTGAGGGAAGATTTACCTTGAAAGAATTGTTGCTGCAAAATGAGACCAAACATGAACTAAGCATCAAAGTGTCATGCTGAGGATGCCAGCCATCTATGCTGTGTGGTTTCCAAAAAAACACTGGAAAGATGGATATAGAGCTTTGGGAGCCAATATATCTGAGATCACTAAAAATTCACAGCCTCCCAATACATTTAACTTACCTAGTAGGCCTAATTAAGATAGGTATCATTGGTCTTCAATAAAGAGAATTAATTATCTTGTACATCTTCATGTAAGGCCCTTTATGTTAGGCTGAGGTTTTGCAGCCATTGAACAAAGCTGTGGGAGGCATTTGATGGACAGACACTGTGCCAAAACAAAAAACATTTACTCTTCTGTGCCAAAACAAAAAACATTTACACTTCTGTGGCTAATTGAAAGGAGGTGAGGGGTCAAGTGGTGACTGATAATAAGAATTGATCTCATTGGAGCCAATGAGGAACAGCACATATAGCCAGATATCAGTGTGATGTAGAAAGGGATGTTCACTACTGTACTACCGAAGAAAAAAAAGCTACATGGTTAAGAACATCAAAGCACAACAGGGATAGTGCCTGAAGGCTTTTGAGACTTTCTGGAAATGTGTCCTGGTGTTATCTTTGTACCATCACTTGGAGGGTGGAGGAATTGTGCTTCTGAAGCCACTAAGAATAAATACAGTGGTGCCCTGTGTCAGTGATAAACCTTCTCAGAGAAAGCACTTAATTCCTAAGCAGGCCTCTGCACAAAAGGAAAATTACATTTGCCATCCCATTGATGTACCTTGTTTGGTAATGAACAAAAGTGAGTGAAGGATCTGCTGCTGAGTCCTCTGTGGGGTTGCTGAGCACAGGAACAGATGAGATGGAATGACTTGCAAAACAGGCCTTCAGATGTATATTTTTACAATTGAGAGTTCTCCAGTTATAAAGTGACTGGGTTTGGTTCATGGGTTTTAAAAAGTGAAGCTGAGGAAAGAAGTTAGAAGTAATTCATCTCTCTCTCCCTCAGGCTTACACCAAACTGTGCTTTTTCCTGGTTTTTTTTTTTGGTTGGTTTTTTTTTTTGTGTGTGTGTTTGTTTGTTTTTTTAACACTTTGCTTTGAGGCTAAATATGATAACTGCAAGAAAAATATCATAAAAATACAAGAAAAATGAAAGCCTTTTGAGTGGTTCTGTGTGTCTTCCACAAACTGGGAGATGTTGGGCTGTCCAGGCTCGTGTGAGTGTTCCTGGGAAACTGTGTGATCTCTTGCACAAGATTTGGCCGTTCAGCTGCCAGGGATGAGCCACAAGTGCTCCTGTTGTGCCAGGCTGGAGTTGTGTGAAACAATAAACACTGTTGGAAAAAGGCCCAGGAAAACTGTTGACTCTGGCCATAATTGCTTCCTATTGCAATTAGCGCTGCGTTGCATTCCTTGGCAAATCTTGGGAATAAAAGGCTGTGGGGAATGCTACCACAGCACTGCTGTTCATACCAGTCGCTGATGGATCATGGGCTTTCTGCATTTGAGGGCAGGTTGGGGTCTTGGAGTGGGCTTAGGGTTAGTGGAAAAACTTTTATAAAGAATGTTATCGATGTTGGTTGGCAAAATGAAGTAGCATTTGTGCTCTTTCTGTAAGAAAACTATGGCTCTTTTCCTGAGCCTGAGTTGTTTCTACCCTTCTTGAAAAACCTGGAGGCTTTCTCTTTGGAGGAAGTTCTGATTTTTTTTTTTTTTTTTGACAATTCATCACTATCAATTTTAATTGTTCATAGCATTAATTGTTTAATTAATACAATTGCTGTGTAGTCATTGACATTTTCCTCCATTATTTGATTTCCCGGCTGCCCCCTATGTTTTGTATGAGTTTGTTATATTGGTGTTGATGTCAATTAGTTGGCATTTGTCCTCTGTGATATGGACCATGTAACCAATCAAAGTATAGAACATTTCTCAGTCCTATACTGGCAAAGTAAAGCAAATTTAAACTACGTTTTGAAAACACAGTTAACTTTTGAGTAGTGATGCATCATCACTTCACACAAATTGGGAATTCTTCTGGTTTGTTTGTTTGTTTGGTTTGTTTGGTTGCTGTTTTTTTTTTTTTTGTTGTTTGTTTGTTTTTAAAACATAATAAATACTGTTAGTGTGCTAGAGATCATCTAAATGAAAGCCCTTGCCCTACCTGGGAATCCCCCTGGAACACATTATGTTTATATTTTCTTTGTTTGATCTGTATTCTTTTCTTTGTAAGCTTAGTCCTGCATTATAATGAGACACTGAAGGAGCCCCTGTCTCGTTTGCTTTTCACCCTTTCACTGTGGTTTTGGCCCTTCCTGAGAATTGAAAGGGCGTTCCCATCTCTTCCATGAGACTCTTCTTAAAAAGCTCAAACTGGCTTGTTATTGTAAACTGCTAAAGTGTTGCTGTGGCCATTGATAACTTGTTTCCTCATCCTTGTGACTTCAGTTTAAGAGACCTGGCTTTTAGCCAGTCAGAATCAAACTATTTTCTGTTACCTTTGTGCGTTAATCAAACGTGTCAGTAGATCCACCTCTCCAGGTCTCTGATACTGGAAATGAGCTTTAGTACAGAGTGAAGACAGCACAGTTTATATTGTGCAGTAAGATATGAGTAATTTCCTACTTTTTAGAGTAAAAATTATTTGGCCCTGAAAATACCTTGCACTTGGAAGTATTTAATGGTATTCTAACAGATGAGTGCATTGTAAGATTGAAGAGTTACTGAGGGGGTGTTCTGGCAGACCTGCCTGCCGGCTTCTTATTTGCATTTGATACACTCAGCGCTGGCCAGGCCTTGCTGACACTCTCCAAACTGTCCTGTCACCGTGATGCTGCTGAGCTGCTGCTCTGCTGTCAGCAGAGTGCTTTGTGCTCAAAATGCTCTCAGAATAAAGATGCAAAAGTAGTTTGATTCTTAATCCAGGACAAACGTCTTTTAAAGGTGTACAGCTTTCATTCCCAGCTTTATTCTTGCACAGTGTGTTTCTTCCTTGTTTCCTGCACCTCATCATCGTGAAGTGTTCCTGCAGTTGTGCTCACAGGTGCTCACTCCCCCCACCGCAGCCTTTTCTCTCCCTTGCCAGTGCCTTTGGACACAAATTCCCACTCATGTACCTTTTCCTAGATGGGTTTATTTGCAGCTGCTTCCACTCTGATGTGATTTTTCTCCCAGCTCTCACTAAACATACCTGTACACACTGACCAAAAGGTGTGGGAAAGCAGCTCTCTCAGACCTGTCAGAAGAATATTAAGTGTGTCACCAGAGCATGGAGGGGCATCATCCTTTTGGTCACCAGGACCCTTTGAGACTTGGCTGTGTATTTCTTGTTGTATTTCTTGCTGCCGTTACTTCTAAAAGATGTGGGGCCATTTCTAATACAGAGGGTTTATTTTTAGGAGCACTAACAAACCCTGTGGACAAAGCTTTTCTGTTCCAGGGGGAGTGGGAGAGGACCTGCATCCTGTCTGTGGATGTCTGAGTAGGCATTTCTGCAGAAGCAGTTGTACAGGATTTAATCTGATTCCCCTGCTGCCAGAATTGTAACGTGGTACTGTGTTGCTATTCCTAAAGAAATACAAGTTATGTTTCAGATTTGCTTTACATTTCTGGGTGTGTTTAAATAATTACTTTTTTCCAGAGTTAGGGTTTAGGTATCTTATTTGAGCTGTGCAGAGAATGCACACAGGTGCTGTTGCTTTGTGGCTAAAGCTGAAATTTCAAATGTTTAAAAAAAAAGTAAAATGCTCTGTGGGCAGATTAATGAATTTAGTTCGAAGTCTCTTTCACAGAGGTAAAATACCCCTTCAGTAGTTAAGGGGAGGGGGAATTTTCTCCCTGCAACCCCCTTTTTACCCTCATTCTTTGACTTTTCTCCGCTTCAAACTCTGCATTTGAAGCAGAAACCTTATATCCTGCTGCTGCACAGTTAGTTGGTTATGGAATCAGTACATTTCTCCCTCTCACCAAGCAGGAACCTCTGCTCATGCTTTCTTGAACTTATTAGAGAGGGTTAAAGAATGCCATCATCTTTGGACACGTTAAGAGGATGTTCTGAAGGGGAATTGTTGTCTTACCTTTCTCTGTAATTTTGCTGCTGAGGAAAGGTCAGTGTTGCATCCAGCTGGGGGTTGCATTGATACAGTGTTCTGTATCGCTGAGTGTGCTTAGTCTGAAGCAGAAAATCAATAAATCTTTTCAGCCTTTGACTCCCTGAAGGATTTTTCTGCCTCGGGTGGGGCTGTAGAGGACACTGTTTTTCGTGATCAGTTTGTCCTGAATGGCAATTAATTTTAGCTTCTTGATGGGAAAATAATAATAATAAATAAATAAATCAGATATTCAATGCTTGGAAATCAATGTATGAAACTGCAGTCTCAATAGGTTTGCTCCATCCTGGGCTGCTGTCACTCCAGTGCATACAGAAGTATGAGTATATTACTGTTTTCTCCGTTTCCCCATGAGAAATCATCAGTAGATGGCACTTCACTGAGAGACAGGTTTCTCTCCATTATGATAGACTTAAATTCTGATAGATTTATTTGAAGGCCTTTGGCTTCTCCTTAAGCTAATTCCTGTATCCTGTTGCTGCCTCGAGTGTTGTAAAGCATCGCAACAGATTTAAATCAGCACGCCTGATGTTTTTGCAGTATCATTGTTTTAGAGATTACTTAAATTCCTAATTAATTGTACTTTTGCCTGCAGGTCTGTGTTAGAGAAGTTAATGAGAAAGTTAATGAGCTAGCTGGTGTTTGAACAGCCTCCCCTTTCCTGGTGTGCTTTGGTTTGCAGAGCAATCCCGCTGTAAGTGCACATTGACAGGTACTGAGAAAGGGCAACACTTCATTTAGCTGGAAATTACCGTCCTTTCATTCAAACTGAAGCGATGTGGGACAGAGCTGACAGCCGGTCCTCAGAGCCTTAGAAATGCTTGCATAAGTGATTATTTTTTAGGTTTTTTTGATGTCTGGATGTTATGTTAGGAAGGAAGTCTCCAGAGCCATGTCGCAGGTAGAGTTGTCCTGTTTCTCTCCTGCAGGCTGCCAAAGCTTTTACCCTGCTGGTTCTACTCGTCGAAAGAAGGTTCACTGTGGTTGCTTTCCCAAGCCTGTCCTGACCTGGGACTCCTCAGACCCAATATCCTCTGATTTGCACAGATAATATCCTGAATATTTGCGTGATTTATTTTTCATAGGTCTGCTCTCTAGGCTTGTTTTAAACCTTGTAGGTTTATGTGCTGTCGTTACAGGAACTG